>NC_067206.1:17195318-17383283 GCF_026262505.1 Trichomonas vaginalis G3 | reverse complement strand
TGTGGATGAAAAAGATTAACGAAATGAAAGAAAGGGTTGACTGGTACCATGAATGGACATCGAAGACTTTTAAAGTTAAAGCCGATACAGGATGGGTTTCAGGATGTTTAGACCTTAAAGCAGATAAAATATGTTAACGATGAGTTAGAGAAGAAAGCAAAAAGACTCATACACATACAAGTTTTACAACTGTTGCTATAGAAAGTATTGAAGGAACGGTTGAAGAAACTGGTGGGGATGCAATATATTGTAAACCTCCTAACTTTCCACAAGGTTTAACATCGGATGACGACATAACGACGATGAGAAACATTAGATGTAAAGATGTTTATGTCATGAAGGATGAACATAATATTAAATTCACTGCTCAAGATTTATATGACAAGAAAGCAGACAAAACAGAGCTTCAAACATTAAAGACAGAAATACTTCAAACATATATCCTATAGGCTCTATTTATACGTCAATGAACTCTACCAGACCAGAAACAGTTCTGGGTTTTGGAACTTGGACTCAAATAGTCGACAGGTTTTTGTATTGTGCAAACTCTTCAAAGGAAACAGGTGGAAGTAAAACGATTTCAGGTGAAAATTTACCTGCACATAGTCACTACATAGATTTAAGTACATCTCAAGCAGGTTGGCATAAGCATAGATATTGGGATTGGTCAGCAATGATAAAAGGTAAAGGATATGATGTTAAAGACAACGTTAAGTTTGCTATAGATTGTTACTGGAGTAACACTGAGGGAGGAGGAAACCATACACATCGCGTTTCAGGATATACGCAAACAACGGGACAAAGTAAAGACTACATGCCACCTTACATGACAGTTTACGCATGGTATAGAAATGCTTAGTCGTCATTTTCAACTTCTTTAGCATATTCGTCAGGAGTTGTCTTATATTTGTTAGGAACTGTCTTTGAAAGTATACCACCTTGAACTTTGACAAGTTTGAAACGAGGTCTGACAATAGTAGTTTATCTTCTGCTTGCAGTCTGTACATTTTGCCATGTTTGCCTAAAACTTCATAATATTCTCTTGTATACTTTCTTCTATTTTTACGAACACGAATGTGAGTACCTGTCGGGTTCCCATTGTTGTCATAGTCAATAGTATTTTCATATGGGTCGCGTTTAGGTATTTCTATTTTTACTTTGTCACCTTTCTGAAGTTTGAAGCCCGGCATTCTTTCTTGTTTGTCTCTTTTGACTAAATTATTAAATATATAGTCTTTCTCTAAGTCAGGGTTGTTTTTCATTTCTTCGGGGGAGTGGTTTCCCAAACCTTTTTGTTTACGGCTATTGTAAATATTTAAAACTTGTCTCATCTTTGCCATGGAGAAGTGTCTATATTTGTCGTCATATGACATTTCATTTGCTTCACCACCTTGTGGTTGGTTTAAGTCTCTTAACATTTTTATACAACCGTCAATGACACCAAGAGCAGAATGGTTTTGGTCGACAATGAAATATTGGTTTACATTTTTTGAACGCAGATAGTTTTTTACATCATCTGATTTGAAAGAACTTTCACAGTCAGATGTCAGTTTTGTTGGATGGTATTTGTCAACGAATATTGTCAAAGCAGTTTTCACATCTAAAATATTTTTGGACCATAATGGTATGGCTTCACAGTATCTTGTGTTTTGACCGACAAATATTAGCCAGTATGGAGGTCCATCTTCTCTATACCTCGGAATGTTTTCCAAGATATCCATAAACCAAGCATTTGGTGTTGAACTAAAGATTTTTATCATGAGTGCTTTTTTTGTTGCCTTAGAAACATAGGGGTCCTTGTTTGGATTCGTCATTTTTTAACCCATAAGAAATGGGTTTATTTGGCGCATTAGCAGGAGTTGCATCCAGATTTTTGCCCGCAGTGGGAACAATAGCCAGAGGTGTATTTGGAGTTGGAAGGAAGATTTTGAGTACATTAGGTATACTTAAAGAGTATCTCATACCGAAATGGCTCACAAAAAAAGTGACATTTTTTGGCGCCAATAATTTGATTTTTCTGATTCTTTCTATTTAGATATATTTATTTAATATTCATATTCCTTTATATTGCCTCATATTATTTCCCATTTTTAATCATATTATACAAATCTTTAATAATTTTTAATGTTTTTTAACACAATGAATATAACTGCAATCGAGGTTTTTGACGATTGATTCTTACGAGAAGTTTTCCAAACTTTGAGTTAATGTCAAGACATTAACTCAAAGTTTGGAAGTCTAATAAGGGGAATTGTAGGCTATGAGGTACTGATTATATATCAGTGCCTCATAGCCTACAATTCCCATTAGAAATGGGAGAAACTTTGTCCGCATAACTGATGATGCGGACAAAGTTTCTCCCATTTCTACTTAGAATGAAAGGGCAAGAGGTATATAGGTACACTATATATCTCTTGCCCTTTCCTTCTTACCTAAAGACTTCCAATCTTATTTTTTTCCCCAATTTTTCCCCTAAATTTAAATCTTATATAATATAAATAAAATGCATAATATCAATCACAAAAATTAATGTTTATTTTTTTAATTAAAATTGCCGCGCAATTTAAGGTTTTCTGTCACTTTTTTGTGAGCCATTTCGGTACGAAACAGGTATACTTAAAGAGAAAGCACAACCTATTATACAAACTGTACAGAAAGGTTGCGATGTAGCACGAGATGCAGCAAATCTTATTCCAAATCCTGAAACAAGAGGAAAAGTTCAAGGATGGATGGACAATGTAGGAAGACAAGCAGGAAACTATTATAACAAAGCAAATGACTACTATAACCAAGCAGGACACTATATGGACCAAGGTGAAAGATTCTTTAACAGAGGATATAACCATGCACAACAGTGGGTAAACAATAACCAACCGCAACCACCTCAAACTTGGGGAATGTAAAGTTTTTTACTGAGATGAAATGAACAATACAGCATTGAGACAAATGGGTTCAAGATGGATTTGTCGACTTCCAGCAGTTACACCACGTGTTTGTCAAGTTCTTCCTATACCTCAGGAAGTTTTAGACCGACTTAAAAAACAACAACAACCAGTTGAAAACAAACCAAACTAAAATTTTTTACTGAGATGAAATGACCGAAGAAGTTGAAACGGTAGATTTGACACCACAAACAAAAAGTTCAGAACCATTGTCAAAACCTGTCAAAGAACTTACAGATGAAGAGAAAAATTCAATAATAGAAAGTGCCAGGTCTGGAAATACAAACCCTAACTATAAAGTCACTTTTCATAGAAATGGAACGGCTAGTATCTCAAAAAAGAAACAGACTCTCACAAATAAAATATTGAAGTCTGAAGGAGCTTTCGAGACAACAGATGGAAAAGTTTACTTCACTGACCAACAGTTCATTATAGAACATCTCATTGACTTAGAGTCGAAATATTCTAAACTTTACAACAAACACAAAAAGTTGAAAGGAAAACAAAAACAAATGGCATATGATATTTATGAAGATGTTGACGACACAACTGTTCCTGCAGGTGAAGTAAAGTCAGAGGAACCGAAAAGTGACGAAAAACCGATAGAAGAAGAAAAACCAAAAACTGAAGATAAACCAAAACCAAAGTTTAGTTTCCAAACTAAACCAAGTCAACCTTCATTAGCTGGTATGGGTTGGCGTCAAAGACTTATGGCAGCAGGCGGTTATGTAAAGTAAAGAAAAAAATATTTTTTTATTTTTATAAAAATGCCCCCATATAGAATGGATAGAAAATCTGCTAGAATAAAAGCAGAGTTGCAAAGATATGGTTGGAGAGTTTCGAAGAAGTTTAAATATAAGAAAGGAAGACCCATAAAAGTCTATGACAAACTGGCTGGTCTTCGCTACGAAATGGATTTGGAAACAGCACGTGCCAATTATCCAAACAGACTAGAGAGGTTAGAAGAAGAACGTCTTATGGACATGCTTTCGATGTTAGTGAACCTCAAGTTGAAGGACACGACGGCTTTGCCAGATTCTACTGGAAACATGACGAACAATTGCATCCTTTGAGAAGGAAAAAAGGTAGTGCAGAGGATGGTCATGCTCCCATGGAAAGAACAAGATATGCATATGAAAAGTATCGTGAAGTTAGAAGTCAAATTACATCTGGTCGAACCTTTACAGTAAACTTTGACGAAGGAAAGAACAAAGAAGGCTTCATGGGAGTACTTGCTGCAATAAAGACGGAAATAAGAAAGGATACAATCTCAGATTGACCATAACAGATTTGGATGGTCACATTTACTATGCAAATGGCAATGAACAAACAGCTGCAAAACTTCTTGACGCTTTCAAGACTACAAAGAGAGAACAAATGGTTGACTCCGACTCAGACATTTTGAATGCAATTGAAGGAATTGCAAGTGTCAAGTTCGAATGGTACCAACCTAACCCTCAAGCAGTCAGACAACATGCTGGATACTTTCCCGTTCATAAATAAGTCTGACATTGACTTGACAAGGTATGGAATTTACAATTCAATTGAAACAATTGTCAACGAACCTTGCATTCTTACATGTCTCAGGAACTCTGGTCTTGTTTCAGAAGAGAAGATGAAGTATCTTGAGTCATGTGTGAAGACAAGGTACATTCTCAGAGGTCAATTGGCAAAAATTGCACCGTTGGCAAATGTCAATATCCGAGTCAACATACCTACAGCTAAAGGTTCTTCACATGACGACTATGTTGTTGAGTTCAATTTACCATGGTTGAAGATTGCAATTGTCCACAACCACTTCATGTTGAACGAAAGTCTTACAAACCCATTGTTCGGAAAAGGCAAGTGCAACATTGTCAGAGCTGTAAACATTCTTTTCGAGAAAGGTTTGTTGGAACCAATTCCAGATGACAAGCTGACAGAAACTTTTGTACCAAAAGACGAAACAAACTTTTCACTGTTAGCAAGACCAAAAGTTGTTCCAGACAAAGTTCTAGTACAAAAGAAGTACACAATTCCACAAGGAGTTGGATTGTTCGGATACCAACCTGAACCAAAGAACTTCCAATGAGGTTGCAAGAACTTCAAGATGCTATAAACAAACTTCCATTGAGACATCCAATTGACGTCAAATTGTATTGGAGAGCATCTGAGTTAGGTCAGAAGGTTTTATATGAAACAGGTTGCTTCGACGATGTTTATGAGATAACAGGAGAAGTTTCTCAGAAGATAAGAGACTCACTTGAATTTCCACAAACTGGACCAATTGGTTGCGACAAGTTCGACTCAAACGAAAAGATATACTATGTCGACCTTAACGCTGCATACATGAGGTTTGTCCAATATATTCCGACTGGAATTCCAAACGAAGATGGTGAGTTCCCGGGAAGGAACTATACAGTTGGAAAAGTCATACAACAACTGTATGATATTAGGAAAGCTTCAAACCCCAAACTTGCAATGACACTCAAATTGCTTATGAATTCGACATGGGGATATTCCATTAAGAAACCTCAAGAGATGAAGAGTAAACATTATGAGAAGGTCGACAACTTTGTTGAAAGGTTTTCTCCTTTTGTTTTGAAGTACGAATTCACTCAAGGTCAAAGTGGCTTAGTAACCACATTAAAACCTATTGTCGAACATTGGTCTTACCCTCAGTTCGCAAAGGCAGTCCTTGACAACTACAACAAATTCTTCTCCGAAGTCAAATCCAAAGTGAAGGTTTACTATGAGAACATTGACGCACTCATGACGAACGAAGAAGGGTACAACAAACTCATTGAAATGGGCATGGTCGGTGAAAAGATGGGTCAATTTCAAATTGGACAAAATTTTCACCGAAGTTCATGTCCTCTCCAAGCGTAAGTACTGGGCATACTTGAAGACGGCACAGAAATAAAACATTGCATGAAATAAAAAATTTTTATTCGAATTTGAATTAAAATGTGGGAATTCTTGGGAACGGGAAAGGCTTATTTACTTGAGGAACAGGTAAAGGTGGTGGAGGTGGAGGTGGTGGCAACCAGTCCATTTTATATTCCTTCCTAGCTAATTTCCGTTTAATTTCATGGTCGCCCTCGGAGTCTTTGAATCGGACAGGTCGAGTTACACCATTCTTGGTCTCAAACTCATATATAACCTGTTTGTCTGTATTTTCGTCGACTATGGCACGAGACACGAACATTGACCAAACGGACAAAAAGTGTCATTTCGGATGGTCACGCAGCCAATCGCATTCGAGCACTTCGAAGAAGCCTTACGTTCCAAGGGAGAGGGTGTCTGGTGCAAGGCAGAGGTCATGAAACTCTACGAGCAGTACATCCTCAATGCCTGGGAGGACAAATCGTCCTTGGATTGGCAATTCTACCAACTCCTCTGGGACGACCTCCTACGCAACTGGGATAACGAAAGAGCCCAATTCAAAGGTCGGGAACTAATTTTGCAAATTACCCTTAATTTAACATACTTATCCAAATAAACACCTAAATTTACTTGGGGTTTCCCCCTAAAATAAAATTTTTTTACTCTTAGAACCACTCGAGGTTCTCCTTACGGTTGTTGAGCTTGTCACCGTCAATGTGTCTGACCCTCGTCTTCTTGCCTGGATTTGGAACCCATTGAATTGCGACAAGCTTGCCCATGGAAATTGAACCGCGATTCCGAAGGTTAAGGTTCAAGTGTCCCAAGTTGTTGAGGACTGGGGTAAGAACCTTGCCTGTCTCCTTGTTGCGGATTTGGTATGGGTAGGGTTGGGAAATTTCGTAAGCGTCATCGGCAACAAGGGTTGCCCATGTAGCGGCTTCAGGAACTTCTTCGTGTTTCTCTTCTTCCTCTTCTTCCTCTTCTTCCTCTTCTTCCTCTTCTTTGATAATACCTTCGGCAATTCTGTGTTCACGAAGTACGGTGTTGCATGTTCTGTCCTTTCCGAGTACCTTCCAGATGGCGTCTATCTCTTCGAAGAAACGGTAGATGAGTCGGGCAAGGTTTTGGTTCTCTATGTCGTATTGGCGCAAGGTTTCCGCGAAATCGTTCAGGACTTTCTCATTGGAAGCTTGGTTCGTGAGGACATTGGCTTTGAGATTGGTCATCTCTGTCATAAGACTACTTTGGAGAGTCTTAATGGTGTTTGTCAGATGAGCTTTCAATTGGGCAATTTGAATTTGAACTGGGCGCTTGTCTGACAACCTTGAAAGGACATCTGCCATTGAGTTTGGCTTCGGTGCTTGTTCGGACATCGAAAAATGAAGTGGTTTGAGAATGACGGTTTTACTTCAAAAAGCTTGTTATGACAGTTATGTCATACAACAAGTTTAAAATAATATCTTGCTCTTCTTCTGAACGTTTGTTGTCTCTTCCGATAAAAGTTTCGAACATGAGAACCAAAAAACGTTTTTTGAGATTGCGGAAGAGTTCAGGCAAACGTTCATATTCTGGATATGTTGGGAGCAGTTCGAAACATCTGAGCTGACTTTCGGACAAAATTGGGACAATGTCAACAAATTCATCTTTGGTCGGACTGCTTGAAGGTAAGTCCCTTACATGTAAGTAGCTCTGGTAAAGTCTTCTCATTTCTGCTAACTTTTGGAGTATAGCTTCGTAGTTTAGAAGTTTTAATTTTAATGTCTTATTCCACTCTTGACATCTAAACGGTAACTATCCATGAGGTCAAGAGTAGCTTTGGTAGCTTTAAGTGGAGCTATCTGTTCCTTGACTCCTGCAATTTTGGTTGCAATTGTGGTTTGAGCTCCTTCAAGTTCGCCGTCTATGTCGTTCTCAACGCCTTCAACCATGGCTTGAAACTCTTCATCGGTCCATTGAGATTGGTGTGGGACGAATTTAACTTGCTTCATTCAAAAAATGAAAAAAATGTTTTTACTCAAAACGTTAAGGTTGACTGAACTGGTTGGATGTCGCCTTCACAGGTTATGTAGAACGGCTGACCCGAGAAGTGAAGGAGAGACTGAATTGCCAATTTCATATGGGGTAGGGGGTTCTCCTTGTTTGGTATTTTTATCCAAGGACGTTTGTTTAGGAACTTAACAAGAGTTTCTCTTTTGGCGTCCTTTATGTCGTCGAAAGGAGTTTTTTCTGGTATTTGAATTGGAATTCCAGTCGAAGTCTCGAGATTCAAGGCAGCCCTTCCAGAAATAGCGGTGAACTTGACCTTGGGCTTCATTACCCTGCGCAAGTACTGCTTAACAACTTCATTTATCTCTATAAGGTAAATTGCCTCGTCAAATCCTTCTGGTATTCCGAGTCCTTCCATCCGACAGGAAAATATTTTCCCGACAACTGGAAAATATTTTCCGGACAAAGGGAAAAAATTTTCCCGACGACAGGAAGAACTCTTCCAGTTGTCCGTCCGTAAACCATTCAAATTTTCGAAAATTGAGAACTTTTTGGTCGAACTTCAGAAAAAGTTTTTCCTTCCGACAGAAAAAGTTTTTTCTTCCGACAGAAAAAGTTTTTTCTTCCGACAGAAAAATATTTTCCATCCCACAGGACACAAACGAATGTCCGACGTCCCACCAACCGAGTCCATTCCCAAACCAGAGGAACCTAAAGCACCAGCCCCTGCACCTCAGTTCCAGCAAGTACCTCCGATTTACTACCAATTTCCACCTCAAGGTTACTACCCACCACAAGGCTTCCCGAACTACCCTCCTCAGCCTATGCCTTACTTCCCCAACCCTTGGATGTTTATGCAAAACCCTGCCCCACAATTCCAATCTCAATCCAAGAGAGACCAAGAGTTCGAAGAAGGTCTGAACCGCTTACGCAAAGAGTATGCTACTGCCCCTATGGAAGACGACAGGCTTTCAGTCTCTTCCCTCAAATCGACCGATTCGACTCGTACCACAGATTCGGTTCGTGACCGTGAAGACTACCTCAAGCAGTCTGAGAGACTCTTCATCCTACAATCATTTACAGTTGGAGCTCTCAAGAACATGCGCAATTACGAAGGTCAGACACCAGCTGGAGACCGCAAAACAGATGTACTCGCAAGAGCCGTCCAACTGGTCAAGACAAAGACTGAGATAGTCGACTTCATTCTTGCAGCTTGCCCATACAAGTAAAAAAATAAACAATTACGAGTTAAACTTTTTATTCTTTCTTTTCTGAGTTGTTTAGAGCTGGTTTCTCTTGTAGGAACCTTTCGTACTCTTCCATGGTCATGTAATTGCGAATTTTGTACGCAATTCCAGGTTCGTTGTTTTTGAACCTTACGTATGTAACGCTTCCATCCTCCTCAGGGAAGTAAGCTGCTAACATCTGACCAAGTTTTCTCGGTGACTCGGAGCTCATAAAAATGTCACTTTTAAACGTTAAGTTTTTAGTCTTATTTTACCCTTTGTTTACCCTTTGTTTGTCAAGGTAGTATTGGAGTGCAATTTCTCCAAATTCTCTGTGTCGGAGTTCTTCAGCATTTTCCAAGGTGTACCTGGAGAACTCAAAGAAGTTGTCAAGAAGATACTGCCATGCTGCTCTTCTGAGTTCGTCGGTATTTTGGAAGTGTTGCACCTTCGAGTCTTCTGACATGAAAAAAATGACACTTTTTCAGCAAAAATAATGTTTAGGTGAAGTGGTGAGATCTCACCTGTTTTTTCACCTCTTTTCTCACCTCTTGAATTTGTCATGAATTTTCCCGAAATAAAAAATAAAGTTAGTTTTATTTTTATTTATTTTTTTATCCGGAATATAAAGACAGATATGTCAACATCAGAGAACACAACAACAGTTATAGTCCATGAAGCCATAAATGAAGAATACGAGTACATACAGTTTAACAAACAACTCCGTCTCATTCGTTCGGTCAAAGACGATATGTACCAAATGCAAAGTATTTTGACAGCATGTTTTGCTCCAGATACCAAACATACAGACGATTGGTTCAAAAACCAAAGCACACAAGAACTTTTGAGCGAAGCACAGCGAGACCAACTTTTTTCGGGGTCGCCTAAAACTCATGAAAATCGTAAAAATTTGCCAAATGGTTTGAGAGGTTGGTATGTACATAGACTTCTTGTAAATGCTGTTGCAATGTGGGCTTCGCCTCGTTATGCTTGGTATATTTACAGACTTCTTGACGAAATTCATAGACAAGAACGTGAAGAGATGGAAAAGAAACTTCAAGCAAAAAATGAAGTCATTGAAGCAAAAGACAAAAGCATTCAGAAAAGAATACCACGTTCGGTACCAAAAGGAAAGGAAAAGAACTATAAGTATATGATTTATACTGAAGAGATGGAAAATGAAGAAGACAGAGATATGGTTATGTTGCATTTAGTCAGAAGAAACAACAAAAGCTTTTACGACCTTGCTAAGATTTACAAATCTGACAGAAATTGGTTCTATCGCGAAAACTTACCGATTTCAATGACCCCAAATGAAGATGTGAAACAAATAGTTCAAGATACGTTACCTCAAACACACTATGATATGAAAGGTTGTACAATACTTACCTTCAAAGAAGATTTGCCATTGTTAAAGGAAAAAATAACAGAGTATTTTGACAACTTCAAACAAGCAGAGTAAATGAACTCTTTATTTTTCAAGCTTGACTTTTTACAATTTGAACTTTGTTTCGCGTAGATATGAATTCTGAAAGAAGTATGAGGGTCTTGTATGACTTTATACTTCTCCCATAGTTCATATCTGTCAAACTTACCTGCCATGGACTCTTTCATAAGTTCCATGAAATCGTCTTCGGACAATCCAGGGAAAAGTATAATGTCAGTAAGTATTCTTTTAACATCCTTACTTAAACTCTTTGCTGTCTGTACACAAATGACAACTGAGATGTTAAAGTGTCTGAGCTTCTTAAGAATTCGACACATGTCTTGTTCTCTATTCTTTAACAAAGGATGAGAAGCAAAGTCATCTAAGATAAGAAGACATCTATGAGGGTAAGTCTTCCAATCGTGATTGCAATTTCTTCGAAATGTATTCTATCTCTTTCTGTTTGTTTCTGAAGTGTTTCTTCTCTAATATTCTCTGCATTTCCTCATTTGGGTCTTTGAACTTAGAATTTATATACTCATTTATAGCATTATACTTCAAAACTCTTCTTTGGTACTTCTTTATCCAATCTAACAACTCAGAGTCTTTTATACATACTAACTTAGACTTCTTTATAATATCTTTGAACGAATTGACGGTTTGGTCAAATTGACCAGAAGTACTACAAATAACAACTAACTCATAGAATGGGTTCTTCTCATCTAGTTCTTGTTGTTGTGCAGCCATTTTAAGATAAGTGAAAGTCTTACCCGACCCAGGTGGTGCAATTAGACCTGTTATACCATTCTGAGCAAATAAGAACTTGTCATGTATAGGCTTTATCTGAGCATTTTCTAACTTTCCTCTTGTTCTTATTTAAAACATTCTCAAATTTCTTGTCAATGTCAGCAAACTTTTTTTCTAACATATTTTTAGAAAAATTAAAATTTTTATCTTTTAGAAAATGTCTAGCGATTTCGCTATCTATATTCGAGACAAGCTTTTCGACAGCAAAACATCTGTCGACCATAAAATCTTACATAGTGTAAACAAGAAAGGTGAATTTGTTCTAAAGTTCTGTTTCTGGGAATATGACAAGAACCATAAAACATTAGGCAGAGAAGTCTTTAAGTTTGTCAATGACAGACTTGTTGACAGAGATGACGCCGATTGGAGAGATGAAGTCCAACAAAACTTCTTAGAATGCAAAGAAGACACATGCGCTGTTCTTGAAGATGAAATAGAAAACAGAATAGAAGAGCTATTAAAGGACAAAGAACTTTTACATAAATATGGTTGCGCCAAATTTGACATAACTCCACCAGAAAAGAAGAAGAGAGAAAAGAAAGAAAAGAAAGTAGAAGAAGAGAAGAAAGAACCTGAACCAGTTCCAGAGAAAAAGAAATTTGACATGTAAAAATAAAATTTTATTTTTAGAACATTTCTGGGTCAATGTCAATGTTCTCTTCCTCTTTAGGGCAAACACTGGCTTAGACTCTAAAATCTTTTTACCCAATTTACCTTGAACTTCAACTATCTTAGACTCATAATATTCATAGTCGTCTGCTTTCTTTGGTTCATAAGGTATAACAAGTTTGTATGCTTGCCTTCTTCGAGTTTTGAGAACTTTCTGTCAAAATTTTCTTTGACTGTCAACATACGTCAATGTATAAGTCTTCAAAAGTTGCACCACTTTTTTCTAAAACAGCAAACTTAACTGGTGCATGTTCCAAATTTTGTCAAATGTAGACTTTTCAAAATTGTAGAAGTAAACATTCAAATATGCGAATGGAGCTAACTTATCTTTGACTTCTGTCATGTACTTATTTACTGAGATGAATTTTGCCATCTTTTCTATCGGATAAAAAAAGATTTTTTTTAAATTTACTCAGAAAAATTTTTTTGTATATACACCATTCTGAACATCTAAAAGACTTTTGACATTTGCCAAGAATGTTCGTTTAGACGCTGCCATATAACCATATTCTTGACAATATTGTTTATACGAATCGTACAATGACCTTTCATCTAAACACTCAAAGTCAGTTTCATCTATGAACAGTTCATATACACTCTTGTTTGCTTCTAACAATGTTTGTCTCTCTTCGGTATGTGGAATTTGTCTTGGATTGAACTTTGAAATATCTAATGTCATAAAATATGAGAACAAGTGGTTGTAAAAGTCAGATGTCAAAGTTTCTGCTAAGTCGTCAAAATATTCTGTATCTTGCATATGAGAATCTGACGTTCTGACAACTACATATCTTCTGTCAGAACTTTCTAACTTCATCGGAACAACATTGTTTGAAACCATAATGAAGTTTGCAACATTTTCACAAACTCTTTGGTCTTTATACTTTCTTTCAACAACTCCAACTTTGTCTGTTATAAGACTCTTCAAAGCATCTGAGTTCAAAACTTTTGTTGTATCTATACTTTGAAGTTCATTGCAAACTATAAGTTTCATATTCTCTATTGAGGAGTTAAACTTGCCAGATGTTTTCTAAGTTTGTCATATTCGGGTTCGAATAGCCCTCTAACAGTTTGCATAAGATATCTGTAAAGAATGTGTTCTTACCTGTTCCTTGTTTTCCAATTATAATGAGAGCAGTTTCATTTTTAGCACTTGGATGTTGTAAGATGTTTGCAAACCAACATAAGATATACTCATAGACTCTTTCGTTTCCATTGCATATAATTTCTTTGACATGGTCTAACCAAGCTTCTATAATATTTTCTTTCCATTCTACTTGTTCGTATTTATATCCAGTGAAGATAGAATAGAAGTTTGGAGAAGGTGTATAGAACTTTATACCTCGAACTGAAAAATCTTCTAACTTTGACAATAAGATATCCCAAGCATCTAACATCTTCATGCCAACTTGTACGACTTTTATTTTCTTAAGTTTCTGTCTACATTCTTGTTCTGAACTATTGTTGCTCTTGGTTTGTTAAAGACAACATCCCATTCTTTCATACATAACATTCTGGGGGAGTCGACATAAATGACTAAACGTTTCAAATTCTCGACTGCTTTGTTATAGTCTCGAATGGACACATATTTCTGAATGCTTGGAAGTCATAAAAATCTGAAACATCTATTCTGTACATTTTTATAAAAATAAAAAAAATATTTTTTTTATTCTTGACTGTTGTTCATTTGTTGCATTTGTTGTTCTTGAGCTATTTGTTGTTGAAGTTGTTCTTGTAATACAATACTTTCACCAGTTGCATCTTCCAATTCGAAACTTTCTGCCGTCATTGACAAATACATAGGACATAAAAGTTTTACAGGAACAAAGTTTGCGTCAACTAATGTCAACGTTATACTTGCCAAAGTGTTTGAGTTCACTAAGGTTGAAAATTCTGCATTCGAATGAACAATAGGCAAACCAGCAGAGAAAGTATTGTTTATACGCATAAGTATCTTTTGGTCATAATAGTTTCTGTCGACATTCGAATAACACTTTGAACCTAAGTTTGAAACAATATATAAGATTGGTGTGCTTAATGTCAATGGAATAGACATTCCTTGTATGACACCTTTTCCTGTTATAGGAAACTGTTGGTAGTAAAAACCAGAAATAAGTTTTGTATTATAGCTCATATCGTTTATAGTAAACTCAGTCGGACATCCAAACATAATGAAACCTGCTCTAGTTGCAGCACATGTTACACCCGTACTTAAAGTATTAAATAAGTCAACAAAACCTGTTGGTGGTATATCTGAGTAAGTATCTTCAAAGGAGTATTTTTTACCATTCACAACAATAAAGTCTTCTGGTGTCAAAAGAGCAAAACAGGCTTTAGTCGTCATTGTGTTTAAGGTTAGTTTACAATATCGTCCTTGAGGACTTTGTAAGTTTGTTGTTATAGAATTATATGACTCAGGGTTTTTAGTCGTAATAGTATAAACCATTATATCTTCTGCCATTTATATATATTTAAAAGTTTTTCTGAAAGTGGAGAAGAACTTCATCTAAACTTTCACATGGCGTTTCTTGAAGTTCTCTGTCTAAGAAGTTCAAATATTTTGTAAAGACATAGAACTTTCCTTTGTCTACACGAACAAACAAAACAGGGTCTTTCATATCGTTCAAAAGTGTGTAAAGTCCTTTACATGAAATAAAGTCTATATTATTTTTCTTCAAACATCTTTCAAGAAGTTTTGACATTTTTACTTAGCAAATAAATTTTAATGAAATGTTGTGGTCGTCAAATATTTTTATGACGTCTGGGAAACTATACTTTAAGTTCAACGTTTCACCTCCTTTCATAACGTATATCTTGTCAATGACATTATATGAAACACCACAGCAACTAATGTCGGGTTCTATTTCTTTGATGTTTATATCGTCTGCCTCTGTCAAAAGTTTCAATAGTTCTTTCAAAACTTCATGAGGTGCAATGACATATGAGTTCACTTTTACAGGGTTGTGTTCGACCAAGTTTAACATTATACTTAAAGCTTGACAAATCTTCTCCTGAGTTTGAAGTTTGTCTTTCAGTTGTTGGTAGTCGTTTCGAATATCTGCAACAGAACTTAAGTCTCTGCTAACTTCAGGATATGTTGGTTGTTCTTTTACAGGAACAATTGTTATACCATCTTCGTCTTCGTATGGTTTCCCCACTTCAACATCTCTGTCTTTGACATTGACAACAACACTTTGACTGTTTGTTTGAGTTGGTGAATTTAACTTCACATCTGCCACCGCCATTAAACCTTTTGAAACACTCACGCTTCTATTTTTCGGAAATGACATTTTACTTAGAATAAAAAGATGGACGTATTCGAGTATCTCTTCGAATTGAAGCAGAACAAAGTTTACACACACAAACAATACAAATACATTGACAGAATAGTTCTTTATACAAACAATGGTAAATGTTATAGAATAGCAATATTTGCTGAACCAAAATATTTTCATAAAGCAAAGAAAGTTGGTATAACTGAAATGGTGAAAGTTCTTGAAGCAGACAAAAATATAAACTTCAAAACTTACAGATATTTCTAAAGGTAAGTTTATCTTACAATATTATGTCAAAATGGCGTACTGTCAATATTTGACGGAGAGAAGTCAGTTCAAGAACAACTTACTGACCTGCTGCCAAAATCTGCTCGATGGAAGCTGTCGTTATGCCAATCTGAGGAGCCCCAGCAGGTTTCATCGAACGAATCTTCAAAAGAGCATCTTCCGTGAAAAGTGCTATTGGTTTTGTAAACTTCTTTGCTCTCAGTTCATCTGGACCGTCTCTGTCACCAGTATATTGTATTTGTACAGTACCAACAGTTGAAATACCACCCATAAAGTCTTCTGAGTCAGCAAATGGAATGCCAAGCCAAAAGTTTGAACGGTCTCCATTTGTATATTGAGTTTTTTGACCTCCTGTATGAGTCCATACTTTCACATATGGCATAATAGAACTTTGCATTTCAGGGTTAATGGTTGTTGTGAAGTTGTTGTTAAAGTTCATAGCATCTAATGTCAAGTTGTATGACCTCATATCCTCAACTGTAGAATATTCTTCTCTTGGATAATATTTGCCATCTATGTTTATATGATATTTAATACCGGGTTGTAGAAACAAGAATAGTCATTTATAGTTCGTCTGAACAGTACAAACATAGTATCTGCATGTTTCATTGCAGTTGTTAAAGCAATATCTGTTCTTGCACCTGGGCTCCTGATTTGGTTTCCAACTTCACCTGCAAAGTCTTTGACAGATATTTGGTGTATAGGGAACATAAGTGGAACTGCAATATATTTGGCAGCTAAAGCATTTGAAATATCTGGGTCCAACATATAGACTGCAAGTCTGCTTTCTATTCTCTTGCATTCAAATTTTTTTCGCATGTGAACTTAACTGGGTCCCAAGCAGTTTCCAGCAGCATTGAAATAATAGTTTACTTCATTGTTGAAGTTTGAGAAACCAAAGTCTAAGTCAACTTGTTGTCTTTGCAAAGTCACAGAACTTGGCTCCACCAGTTCCAGCTACAGTAATGCTGAATGGTCTTGTGTTGGTGTAATGACTAAGTTATTTTTGCTTGGAGTAAGTTCAATAGAAATTTTTCCTGCCCAGTTTGGCAAGTATCTTAAAAACCTGAAATGAGGAAAGATGACAAAGGAACTCTAAGTTTCAGTTTTACTTAGTGGCAGCAGTTCCATCTGAACCAGAAAGGTTAACATAAACTCCTGGAACGTTAGGGTCAAGTCTTCTTATTTTCTCAATATTTGCATACTGGTCTGTTTGTTCTCTAGCTTGTGGTTGTACTGAGTTTCTCAAAGCGAACCATTCATAGTTTGCCCATGTTACTGTTTGAACTAAGTCAGAGTTAGAATATATCTTATATCCCATGAAAACTTCTGGAGCATATTGGTATCCGACATAGAAAATTCCATTGCAACCTTTCTTGTCAGACAACTTGGCAGAAGGTTTTATTTCAATGTCTTGTTCCACGTATAAGAATGAGTTGTCAATAGAAATAATATGAAACCTGTCGCAAGCAATATCTACTGTTGTTGAAGAACCTTCTCCAAACTCACCTACGTTTCCATAAGAAACAGCAGTTGTATATTCGTAAGTTCCAGGAACTATTTCTGACCTTCTAATGGCATTGTCGCATTCGTTATACCATTCGGAAACATTTCCGTTCATGGCATCCAAAACTGTTGGCGTTATATTCTGAGCGGCGTACATTTCATATGGGTAAAAATATAGAATAGTTGGATTTATATGTCATAATAGAACCCACTCGGACCAAGCTTTACTTTCTTCCTGACTGAGTTTTTAACTCTTCTTTTTCCTTCATTGCCACTACTTTCACTAGATGAAGTTACTTCTTCACTACTTTCACTTTGTTCTACTCTTCTTCTTTGGTGTCGCTTTTGGTAACTTGCCCTCTGCTTCAAGTTGTTGCATCTTTGCCTCATGTTCACCTAGTATGTTGTAAATTTCCCATGTCCTTTTTGCCTTTGGGCTCTGGTCGCCCATCTCAGGTAACCTATATCCTAGAAAGATTTTGTCATAGTTTGTATTTGAGTCTTCGCGTATTGTTTGCATGACTCTTTCCTGAGTTTCCGGTTCAAGCTCTTCAAACAGAGCTTGTCCATATGGAATAAGCTCGTTTCCAAATATATGTTTTTGTAGCCATTCTGGTTTTCTTTCCATGTTACCAATAATATCTTTTGTGAATGGGAAAGCTTTTACCCAATGTTTCAGTCTTGCGTCATTTATTTCTGTAGTTGGTTTTATTTTGTCAAGGAACATGTTTTTCAATACTAACATTTCATTTGGTACTGTCCATTTGAGTTTTCTTAAATATTCATCCCTTCTCGTTCATTGTCTGCAAAGTAAGTTTTTATGACATTTTGCAAACTTTCGTTTGCAAGGTCATGTACAATAGGTTCTCTTCCTTCTATCTCCCTAACTTTCTTTCTAAACTCTTCACCAAATATACCATCTCTATGGTTCTGTGTAGTTCTTTGAGATAAATGTTCTAGAACGTCAGGTGTTATATTTCCATCAGCCATGTTCATTTCATACTGGTCCAAAATATCTGCATGTTTCATATCTTTCAATGGCATTAAAGCCGCGCTGAAAATACCAGCTATATCTGGTTCACCATTCACTTCCATTGCGTCTACAACTTCTTGGAATTGTGGTTGTAAGTTTATGAACCACCTATCCGGATTAGCTTTATGACCCCATCTCATTGTAGTTCCATAGTCTGCAGAAACAAAAGTAGGTTTGTTTCCATATTGGTTAGGTTCTGAATGAACTTTAAACAATGTTTCATTTCTATATGTTTTGTTGAAATTTAACCTTTTATTTTCACCGAGTTCAGCCAAAGATTGAACGTTATATGGTCGTAAGTAAAAAGGATTGTTGTATTTGCGTACACTTTCTTTCAGTTCTTCCATTCTATGCTGAATATTTTCATCTGATGTTGGAGTCTTTTGTATGTCGGCGAACATTTTTCGATATTCTTCTACTATGTCAGCCGAATTTTTCTTAGACTCTTGGAAAGATTCCATATTCTCCGCATACTCTTGTTGAGGGTCAAGATTTTTCGGCTGTTCCAAATCTTCATCTAGTTCTGTGAAGTTAGTTTCCAAAGGAGGGACTTGTTCGTTTCCTTCAGGCTCTTCTAGCTGTTGTTGCTGAACTATTTCTTCCATGTCTGGTTGTATCTGAACTTCTTCCTGTGGAGTTTCTTGTACCTCATCTGCTGGCATTTCATATATTCCGAGACCGTTTTTAAAAGTTCCCTATTAAGTCATCCGCATCATAACCTTTCTTCTTTCGTTCCGTCTCTATTTTTTACGCGTTTCATGAAGAGAGTTGAATTATCATTTAGCTCTGACACCAAATATCTCGGAGTAAATTCATCATGTCATTTGGATGATATGCTATTAAATCATATCCCTTAGCGAGCTTGTATTTTCCAGGTTTGAAATTATATCCCATTTGGTGCTGAACCATAAAGCTAAATAGGTTCGGGTCAGTATTTCCTTCCTTGAACTTTCTAATAGCTTCTTTATATCTGTCACTAAAGTCAAGAGTATCTGGGTAACCATAGTCTTCCTTAAGCATTTTTAAGAATTCTTGGTTTCCTTGTTCTCTACTTCTTTTATGTCCTTGCTCTGTTTGTGGTTGTTGCTGTGCAGTGTTTTGAACTGTTGGTTGTGTGCAGTGTTTTGAACTGTTGGTTGTGGTGCAGTGTTTTGAACTGTTGGTTGTGGTGCAGTGTTTTGAACTGTTGGTTGTGTGTTTGAACTGTTGGTTGTTGTGTGGTTTTGGTGCATGCCTGTGTCTGTGTCCATGTGACGATGTAAATGTTTTAGGTAGTCCTGGTGCAGGTGCTTCTCTTGGAGGGTTTGGTGGTATATAAGTTCCACCAGCTGGCACATATGTTCCATCTGCAGCATAATGTCCTACCTGACTTTTCGTTTTTTAAGAAAGCATTTACTAGGTCTGTTTTGGTCTGTTGTAACTCTTTTTCTTGACTTTCCACAACAGTTGCTCTAACGGCGTCATAGGCACTTTGAACTGCCTGTCTCGTTGCTGCATCTGTTATTTTCGTCATATTTTGTGCTACTTCTCTTAACTCTTTGTCGAAACCTTCAGACTTCAGTTTCTTTCCAGATGAGAAGTCGTTCACTAGTTTCACCTTACTATGAAGAGCTTCGAAGGCGTTCTTAAAGTCAGCATTCATTAAAGCTTCATTTGAACTGTCTTCATCCGCTTGTATTTTTGTCCTTATTGACCCTATAAGTTGGGCTGCTTTAGCGTTGGCTTGGGCATCTAACCAGTCATTATTAGCTTTTATATATTCTGCGCTTTTCATTGCCTTTTGCATGGCTGCGTCGTTATTTTTACTTTCTTGTGCTAAGTTTTCATACTGTACGGTTTGGTTTTGCAACTGTAAAAGTTTTTCTGCCTTTACATTTGCTTCAACTTCTTTTTTATACTCATCGCTATCCATATATGTCTTCAGGGCTTTTTGTTTTATCTCTTCATCTTTCAGTACTTTATATTGAGTAGTATGGTTTTTCAAATTTATAACATCTTGTTCCATTTTTGCTACTTCTGCTGCTTTTTCTGACACTTTTTTCGCATATTCCTCTGTACTTAGTTCTTTCAGTTGTTCTTCTTTCTTCTTTTTCTCTACGTTTAACTCATTGAGTTTCTTTGTGTGTCTGTCATATTCTAGTTTCTTTTCGTTTTCACTTATTTGTTTCTGTATGTCTATGTTTGACTTTTTGACATCTGTTATTTGATTTTTGAGTGAACTCAAATTCATTTGACTTTGAGGGTTATAAGCTGTTCCGTCTGCAGCTCCACCATAGCCTGCCATTTTCGCTAAAAGTGCCGCTCTTAAACCTCCACTCTGTGCACCAATAACTCGGTTTAAAAGCATAGGGTTGCTTGACATTTGTTGCAACATAGTGGGGTCATTCATCATTTGTTGTTGCAACTGTTGTTGTGGTGTCAGTTTTACTATTGGATGTTTCAATGCTCCCTTCCTCTTACGTATATTCTTACGTAGCTTACGTGGCATTTTAAGTGAAGTTAAAAAGCGGTTTTTGACAGATGTTTATATGACACTTTTTGTTCAGCACAAAAAACTACTCGGTCAAAGTGTTGTCAGTTTTGTAAAATAACCGTCCTATCTCATTCTATAAGGGAAAAGGCTTCTCAAAGTATACTTCCTTGGAACGCCTGTAACTTTTCCTGTAGCGACGATAGACCCTTAGTTGTCCGGACAAAGTTATACTATTTTGAGTGCTCTACAAAAAAGTCAACGGCGACGACTCTCAAAAACCGTTGTGTAAAAAGTTTTACCGTTGGACAAAAAAGTATATATAGAAAACAAAAAACGTTTATAGTTCATTCAATATTTGAGATGGAACGGTTTGCCAACGGTAACTATTAAATAAAATAAAAAAATAGAGGGGGTCTCCGTTGGTAAAAACCGTTTATTTTAAACTTTTCTATGAGTAGTCCGAAAAAAACAGTTCATTTTTCATAATGGAAGGAAGAAAAAATGTCGCAAACAATTCGTCGACTACCTCTGCAGTTAAAGTTCCTACAACTTATGTCTCACCATTCTCAAAACCCTTACGACCTCCTATAATACCAAAGCAACTTCCTCATACAATTGCAAACAATTCGTCGACTACCTCTGCAGTTAAAGTTCCTACAACTTATGTCTCACCATTCTCAAAACCCTTACGACCTCCTATAATACCAAAGCAACTTCCTCATACAATTGCAAACAAATTGTCCAACAATTTGAGTTCTTCTTCTCAAAACACAACAGATACAGTTGTCCAAACAGCACCAGAACAAGTTTCACATAGTTCTACAATTGCAAACAAATTGTCCAACAATTTGAGTTCTTCTTCTCAAAACACAACAGATACAGTTGTCCAAACAGCACCAGAACAAGTTTCACATAGTTCTACAATTCAAGACAAATTGTCCAACAATTTGAGTTCTTCTTCTCAAAACACAACAGATACAGTTGTCCAAACAGATTTACAACCAGCACCAGAACAAGTTTCACATAGTTCTACAATTCAAGACAAATTGTCCAACAATTTGAGTTCTTCTTCTTCTCAAAACACAACAGAAACATCTGAAACAGATTTACAACCAGCACCAGAACAAGTTTCACATAGTTCTACAAGTATGTTAACAAGAGCACAATTTCAAGATTTAATTTCTCTTGAACAATATTCGAGTAACGAAACACAAAGCGACGACTGTAACCTCTCGCTACCCGAATCCATTCAAAGAAAATACGCCATGAAAAGACTGAAATTGTTGTATAAACTTCTTAACAATTGGGGAGTCGAAGACAACTCAGATTATAGTGAAATGTTTAACAAAGTCATAGAATCTGTTAAACCAATTGAAAACGACATAAAAAATCCCGGTGTTCTTGTAGACCTTTTCGCCTCAAAATTACCAGTTACAACCAATCTAATAGCAACACAAGCTATAGAGCAATTTATTTTATGTTTTCCCAAGCAATATAGACAACACCTGAGGGAAACAAGAATAGGAAAATTTCAATTGGTGTATCCTACAACATACAACTATTACGAAGAAGCAAATGAATATGGAGAACTCTCATTCCATTTCACACTTTCAGTTCCTGAGGGGGAAGAAAAAGCAATCTATCATGTACAATCTCTTGCAGGATGTGAAGGAAAACCCACATAATAACTACTGTTGCAATTGACAAACCTGCAAGAGTCGAAGACGATGTTTTGTTCGCGTCCATTGCTGGTTTTGGCATGGGAGAACCAATTCCAATTTCCCATTTCACAGAATACTCAGCACAACATTTTCAAAATGTAGAATTCGTGTTCTACGACCATCAAAAGTTCCTGCTAACAAAGCCAAAGAAACAATTTGTCTCAATATTTGTTGCTGGTCATGTGGCTGACAAAGAGCCATCAGATACTGACTATGAAGAAGAGGAGGAGGAAGAAGAAAACGATAGCGATGTCGTTCTTATCGAATAAAAACTTTAATTTCTTACTATATAATTTTTTAGTTCTCCTCTAGGTTTTTTTAGGGGCTAGAAGGGGCGCAGCCCCTGGAAGCCCCACTACCTTTTTTTTTTTTTTCATTTAATATTATTTTGATAATGAAGATTTTATTTTGCAATAATATAAACGAAATTTTTTACCTTATGAACTTTTGATGGAAATATGCAAATTTAAAATAATAAAGAAAGCCGCGAGCGAAGCGATCGGCTTAGTTCGAAGATTTTGATTCAAATCTTTGCTGATCTGTAATTCGCGGAAGCCGCGAGCGAATCGAGCGGCTTAGGTCTAAGATTTTGATTCAAATCTTTGCTGATCTGTAATTCGCGGAAGCCGCGAGCGAATCGAGCGGCTTAGGTCTAAGATTTTGATTCAAATCTTTGCTTATATTCCTTAAATTCTTTATGAAACTCGCAACAGTTCCATAAAAAATTTTAAATTCTAAACTGTCGAAATTACCGATCGGTAATCACACCCTTCACGGGTGTGTCACTTTTTACAGGCGTGTCACTTTTAGCCAAAATTACCCCTACTCCAGGCGAAAATGAGGGAAAAAGTGAGAAAAAGTGGCTTTTCAGTTTACAATTTTTAGTTGATACACCTCTTTCAGCTTTATTTTAATATTGCATTCGACTTGCATTATCCAGTGAAAAAAATCATTGTATATTAAGGGTGCACTTACCAATTTCTGACATTCTCTCAATTTTTTGACATCCAAGATTTATATACCAATTTTCTTAGGTAAAATGATAATATTTTTTGGCTTATAGTATAGCTCGTAAATTTTCGTTTTTTGAAAGAAAAATTGAAAAATATCAATGTAGTGAGGATTGTCAGCATTCACTCAAAATCTACCAAGAGTTTCAAAGTTTCAAATCTATCTGAAATGAAGCTTTGAATCTCTTGTATATCTAATTGTAGAGGTACCTTTTCAAAATGTCTTCTATTGATTAAATTTAATCAGTAAAAGTCATTTTGAAAAGGTACATCTCTATAATTGCTATTGAGCATTCACTCTTGGAACCTTGGAGCTCTTGTGTAGTGCATGAAAACTCCAAGATTCTAGCATAAAACATATATCATAGACATAATTTCTTCAAATATAATTTAAGGTTATTTTTTTTAAAAATTAGAAAAGCGTAATTTAAGGTTATTGAAAAGTGACACTTGGCAAATTTGTCCCGCAATCGAGAGATATATAGTCTATCGATATATATCTCACCCTCTGGTTCCCTTTCTGACAGCGGGAAACTTTGTCTGAATGTTAAACTATTCAGACAAAGTTTCCCGCCTATAACAGAACATTTTTATACAGCCTGATCTACAAGTTCTACCAGTTCAAATACAATCTCTTTTTTTCAAATTTTAAGTTCTATTGTTCTCATATCTTTCAATTTTCTAAAAACCTCTCATTTACAGATTTTAATCATAATATTCAATTTCTCTAGCATGTGTATTATGTGATTATTCAAAAAACTTTTAAATATATAAAAATTAATTTTTATTAAATTATTTAATGTCTTGTATTTCGATTTTTCCTTCTGAAGTTAGCGAGATCCTCTTTTAGGTCGCGCTCTTCGTGTTCGACAATCCATTTCGGATTTTCTTTGTCTTCAACAAGATTCCAAAAGTTATTTTTTTCATGAATGAGGAATTCTCGTGGTGTAAAGTTTGTGTTTGTGTTTGGGTTCTTTGGTAATTGCGAATGTGGCTTGTTGTTGTAAAAGTTGATCCAAATTATAACATCCGACTTGCTACTTGAGTGTTTTTCGATATCAGGCCATATACGCTCGACCCTTCCATTTTGGCGAGACGTATATGGAGTGATTGTTATATGTTCAATTTGATTTCGATCAAGAAAATTTTGAAATTCTCCAAAATTTTCGAGATCATTATCGGTCCAAAATGCAAAAGGTGCAAAACCTAATGCATTAATTGCTCTTTGTGCAACAAAAGTTGTATTTGATGCAGATTTTTGTTTAAGAAATTGAAAATCGACGATATAACGGCTTCTATCGTCGATTATCAAATACAAATAATTTCCAATTTCATGACGAAAATAATGAATATCACAGTGTAATATTTCAAAAATATTTTTTGCTTGACATTGAGTGATTTTTTCTTGTGGTTCAATTGGAGGTGGATTTTCTGGGTTTATAAATAATTTGTAGTATTTCCTTCCATCACGATATGAATAAAAAGGACAATCTGGATTCAAATAAACCGCCGAAATGAGAGTTGGTGTGATATCAGTAAAATCGACTGTTTGGGATGGGATAATGCTTGTATCGTTTGATGTTAAATTTTCTCTGTCAATTTGATAAAACCAACCATTGAAATTTTTGAGAGCATCTTTAATTGAATTTTTATCATCAATATTAATTTGTGATTTAATATTTTCAAATTGATTGCGGTTTTGTCTCACCATAATTATATCTTATCTCATTTTACTGATAATTGAATTAATTCCTGGTAATTTTTCCGTAATCTTCTTCATATTGTCAATACTTTCAATTATAAGAAGATGTAATTCTTTTGTTTTTCTTCCTGGTTTGAATTTTGTTACAAGATTCTGAAATTTGAGAGCTTTGTAAAATGTGGGCTTTGAAATTGTTGAAGTTATATATCGTCTTCCTTGTGAATCTTGAATTTCGACATTTCTGAGTGTTCTTTTTAAATTTTCTCCAGATTCTAATAATGTCAATGTATTTAAACACCACTCTTTTGTAATTTGTTCAGGATTAATACGACCATGAAGAAAAGCATCATGTGCATCTAAATTTGCTTGAACTAATGCTTCTCGGCTCGAAATAGTTCTTTTTCGTTGGGCCATTTAAAAAGTTTTTTTTTGAGAAATGAATATTTATATATCTATATTTATAGAAATATATTTGAATTTATGAGAATATTATAGGCCTATATAAATTAGGATAATGAAAAAAATGCGCGCCAAAAAATGGCACTTTTTCGTTTACCATTTCGGTATGAGACGGTTTTTTTGTAAATTTTTTGTAAATTTTAATGAGTAAATACCATTGGCATAGACCATCAAGAAAATTAATTGATCTTGAGTGGCTCAAAGAATCTGTTAAGCAAATTAATGAGGGTAAGAAACTTAAAGACGTTTGTAAAAAAGCTCGTTTTAATAACGGATCTTACCGAGAAATTTCAAAGACTATGTTCAAAAAACTTGTTAATGAACATAATTTAGAATTAAAACCAAAACGGGGCCGAAAGCCAATCGAAATTAATCTTGTTGTGGCTCAGGCATATGCAAATTTGAAAGATTTAATGGCAAATGTCGGAATTAATCAAATTATTCAGAAAATCAGAACAGATTTTATCAATATAAATCATAATCCTGGCGAATTTGAAAAAAATCAATCTGAAATTCAAAAAAACGGAGAATTAAATTTTCAATCAGGAAGCTGGCTAGATCAAATTGATCGAACAACTCTAGTTCAGGTAGTACATGAAATTGAAGGAACTCCCATTGAAATTAATCCTATTAGAGAATCATTACAAACAGCAACATATATCACAAAAACAATCGAATCTCCATCTTATTTGATGGGAAGAAAAATCCATAAAGCAATTATAGCTGGTACACCCTCTCAAAATGAAAAAATCGAAGAAAAATATACTCCTAGAGATTATCTTGCAGCCAAATGTCACAAAATTTGGCATGCTGATATCCACTATTGGAGGAAACGCATAGGCAAATATCTCTTCGCAATTATCGACGATAGATCCAGAAAAATCATAGATTATAATTTGTTTTCCCAAAAAAACAGCATGTCAAATTTTATATGCATGTAAGGTCCACTTTTATGAGTTTCAGGAAGTAATTGGAGGCCATGAGTTAATGACATTTCATCAGTATCTCATAGCCTCCAATTACTTCATAAAATGGGAGAAACTTTGTCCGAATAGTTTAACATTCGGACAAAGTTTCTCCCATTTTATGAAGGAATTGCAGTGTAAGAGGTACATATTCATACTACGTACCTCTTACCCTGCAATTCCTATCAGAAAGTGTCAAAACTTTGGGTTAATTGCAAGACATTAACCCAAAGTTTGGACACTTTCAAGTGGAGATGGAAGGCTTTGGGGTATATATTAATATAATATACCTCAAAGCCTTCCATCTCCACTACAAATGGGAGAAACTTTGTCCGAATAGTTTAACATTCGGACAAAGTTTCTCCCATTTTGAGAAGGAATTGCAGGGTAAGAGGTATATAGTGACCCTTTATACCTCTTACCCTTTAATTCTCATTAATATTGGGAGAAACTTTGCCCCAATGATAAGTTATTCGGACAAAGTTTCTCCCGTTTCTGGAAGAAATTGAAAACAATTTGTACTTTAATCAGAGAACCAGAGTCTCCTAGGTACTGAACCTGAATCAGTGCCTAGGAGACTCTAGTACTTTATATAAAGCTGAGAAACTTTGAGGAAATTGTTCGACATTTCTTCAAAGTTTCTCAGCAATTTAGCGGGGAATGTTTGTTATATGGTATATATTACAAATGTATACCCCATAACAAACATTCCCCGCTAAAAGAAGTAAAATGTTATAACTATTAATTGTAAAAGAATAACAAATTACTCTAAATTTTATATGAAACTGAACTTTATAAGGCAGTGATCCTGAATCACTGCCTCATAAGATTCAGCTTCTTTGCCGAACAACGAAAAAGTAAGGCACCATTTTTTGTCACGAAAAGTGTCACTTTTCTGTCAAACCATTTTTATCGTTTTCGTTTACAACACTTCGCAATTTGGACCGATAACGGACTCGAAAACAAAAGCACATTTCACGCATTACTGGTAGAAAGAAAAATCGAGCACATTTTCATACAGCCGGGAACCCCACAAGCCAACGGCAAAATCGAAAGATGGTGGCCGTTTGTCGAAAAGAATTGTCAATCACAACGTGATCTAAGCAAAGTCATCAAATTTTATAACAATATGCCTCACTCATCACTGCCTATCAATCCTATTACAAAGGTCAGCTTTAAGTATAAAAGAAAGCATCGCACACTTTAGAGAGTAAAAAGAAGAGCAGGTTCCAATAAATTGTAACAAAAATACGAAATTACAAGAATAAACAGTTGATTTTATTAATATTATAGATAGAAAGAAAGCAGACTTACTAAGATGTGAAAGGAAAAGAAATTGAAATATGGTATATAAGTTACATATAAAAAAGTTTCGCGCTACTCCCAGGTTCCAGTCTCAAACAGAAATCTCAGAATTTTATCTCGCATACCAAGTTTTCTATAGAAAGTTATCAATTTATTTAACAAAACTCATTTCTCGAATAACATCATTCATACCGTTATCAACACGCCCATTTATCTTCATAAATTTCAAATATTGCATTTTATTCTTTTCCGTTACAATTGATTTTCCATTAATTATTGCAGCAGCAAAATATATAACCTGAAATTATTGTTTTTCTAAACTCATGGCTTGATTTGACATTTCTAACTACAACATATAAAATATCAAAATTTAAACTCCGTAAAAATTCAATCATTTATATCCTTACCTACAATATTTTTATTTCCTTAACTCTTTTTTACATCTCACCGTTCAAATAAAAAATTATGAAATAAAAAAATTGTATTTCTCTTTTTTAATAATGGTGTGTTTGCATTTACTTTCATAATATTAAAGAATATCATAAAATAAGTAAAGAGGTATAGATCCAAGGTGATGTGATTTTTGCATCCCTGGGATGGACGATACACCCAAAGTGTCACCTTTTTGGGATAACATGAATTTTAAATATCATGAGAGTTCTGCAAACCATATGCACAATATCTATTTAGCCTGACTTCTTGTATATATGAGTTAGACTTCTTAAATATTGTGCTTGGGGCGATATAAGCATTTCCGAGATTACCATCGTGCTCTATAGTATGCTACTTCTCCCTGGTTCTAGCTCAGTTCCAAGGATATTGGCGTTCAAGGATTTGGCAAGGTCCTTCCGAAGTCTCTCATTCGATGAGAGATTTCGGAAGAATCTTGCCTTAAAGTACTCCAACTCTTGTTCTTTTGTTCCTAAATAGTGAGAAAAGTTATTTGACTACTTAAGGAGTTAGTATGGGTTAGTCGTGTACTGAGGCACTGCGCGCCTCCGTACACCACTTAGCGGTTTTGACACTTTACGAAACCATTAACATATATTTTTACAACACAAACGACAACACTAGCTTAACCTTAAATATTTACAAAGCCGCCAACCACTTCACCCCACTAGCGAACTCACTAATGAAAAAAATAAACGTTCTCATAAATTTTCTTCTATATCTTCATCATCAATGTTAACTCTATTGTAGTCATACTTGAAGTCATAAAGTTTCTCAAGTTTTGAAATGCATAGTCTTGTTAACTTACCTTCATCATCATAAGTTTTTATAAAACTACCATGACAATCTTTATACACAGTCAATGTATAATCTACTGGTCTAGGATGAAGTGTAAAGAACATGTTATACTCAGGAAGGAAGAATAAATGTTTAAATGTATGTTTGTTATATTTTTCGATTTGTATGAGTTGCTTTTGTTCTGTCATTTACATCCAAATAAAATAAAAAATAAACTTAAAAATAAATGATATCACCACCCTCACACGTATGAAAACATCCATTTAAATTTAGGTGAAGTGGTGAGATCTCACCTGTTTTCTCACCTCTTTTTTCACCCTGTTGAATTCATTGCTTTATTCCTCACTGTCGTCTGCTTTCTCCAACTCTTCTAACTTCTTCCTAAGTTCAGCAATGTTGTCCTCATGAAGTTTAATCTTTCTCAAAATTCCTTCTTTATCTAATGGTTGCTTTATCTTTCTAAACTGAACTCTACCATCCTTCATAGTATGAATGTAAAAACCTTCTGGAATAGTTCCTGATTTAATGTATTCTACCAAAAACTTTTGTTTCATTGCTCAGTGACTTTATTTGTCATTTTACTCTAAGGTGAAGCTAGCACAGCGATAATGGATTTCATGACTTTTTAGTATTTCATGCAATCTTAACAGATAGCCTTACAAGTACTTCCAGTATCGCTAGCTGTCCCTCCTTTTTATATAACTCCATGACATTTATAATTTCGCGAAACTTAACAGGTAGCATAACAGATTAAAATCAGATGAGGTTTTGAACCAAAATTTCTAAGCAACGTTGTCAAGGATTTTTGAGGAACTAGGGACAGAGTGTGGCAAAGTCCAAGATTTAATTTATCTTCATCTGTTTCATCAGCTATCTCATCTAATATGCCAATATTTTATTCATAACTCGTGGCAAACCCACTAACCTTCATTATGTTCATCTGCATGCTTCATCTGATAGAAAGTATGACTTTCATTAACTCTGTGAGATAATGAAAACTACTAGGGACAGAGACCATGGCAAAGTTCATGACTTTCATTATTTCCAGAACTTAATGAAAACTACTAGGGACAGAGACCATGGCAAAGTTCATGACCTCCTTATTGCATGAACTATTTCATCATTGTTCTCATGTATGACCTCCTCATTGTTCTCATGTATGACCTCCTCATTGTTCTCATGTATGACCTCCTCACTGTTCTCATGTATGACCTCCTTATTGCATGAACTATTTCATTATTGCATGAACGACCTCCTTACTGTCTTTCATAAGCGTTTCAAAGTCTCCTTTACTCATTACTTCAATCTCATGCTGTTCACAGTAGTACTTAAACTCACTGTATATGTCTTTGTTGTATGTTATATTGCTTCCCATGTACTCCATGAATTGTTTAGGGTAGATGGTTAGATCTAACCTCATTTCTACCCTCATTTCTACCCTCAGCCGCTAAGCGGCGAGACCCAAAGGGTCTTGAATTTTCATGATTTCTTCGTAAATGATTTGTCAAACATGAACGTAAATGTTTTGTCATGATTTCATCGAAACTAAACGTATATGTTTTGTCAAGACTTCTTTGTATATGTTTTGTCATGATTTCTTCATCGTAAATGTTTTGTCATGATTTCTTCATCATAATGAGTGTAAATGTTTTGTCGAAACTTCATCGTAAATGTTTTGTCGAAACTTCTTCATCGTAATGAGTGTATATGCTTTGTCATGACTTCTTCATCGTAATGAGCGTATATGCTTTGTCAAACATGAACGTAAATGTTTTGTCATGATTTCTTCATCGTAATGAGCGTATATGCTTTGTCAAACATGAACGTAAATGTTTTGTCATGATTTCTTCATCGTAATGAGCGTAAATGTTTTGTCATGATTTCTTCATCGTACATGTTTTGTCATGATTTCTTCATCGTACATGTTTTGTCATGATTTCTTCATCGTACATGTTTTGTCATGATTTCTTCATCGTACATGTTTTGTCATGATTTCTTCATCGTAATGAGCGTATATTCTTTGTCAAACATGAACGTAAATGATCCAAAAATAATGTTTAGGGTAGATGGTTAGATCTAACCTCATTTCTACCCTCATTTCTACCCTCATTTCTACCCTCAGCCGCTAAGCGGCGAGACCCAAAGGGTCTTGAATTTTCATACGGAATCTCTTCGTATATGTTTTGTCAAGACTTCTTCATCGTAATGAGCGTATATGTTTTGTCAAACATGAGCGTATATGTTTTGTCATGATTTCTTCATCGTATATGTTTTGTCAAACATGAACGTATATGATTTGTCGAAACTTCTTCATCGTAATGAGCGTAAATGTTTTGTCAAGATTTCTTCGTTTATGCTTTGTCATGATTTCTTCGTATATGTTTTGTCATGACTTCTTCATCGTAATGAACGTAAATGAACCAAAAATAATGTTTAGGTGAAGAGGTGAGATCTCACCTCTTTTCTCACCTCAGCCGCTAAGCGGCGAGACCCAAAGGGTCTTGAATTTTCATGACTTCTTCATCGTAATGAGCGTAAATGTTTTGTCATGACTTCTTCGTATATGTTTTGTCATGACTTCTTCATCGTAATGAACGTAAATGAACCAAAAATAATGTTTAGGTGAAGAGGTGAGATCTCACCTCTTTTCTCACCTCAGCCGCTAAGCGGCGAGACCCAAAGGGTCTTGAATTTTCATGACTTCTTCATCGTAATGAGCGTAAATGTTTTGTCATGATTTCTTCGTATATGTTTTGTCATGATTTCTTCATCGTAATGAGCGTAAATGATCCAAAAATAATGTTTAGGGTAGATGGTTAGATCTAACCTCATTTCTACCCTCTTGAATTTTCATACGGAATCTCTTCGTACATGTTTTGTCAAGACTTCTTCATCGTAATGAGTGTAAATGTTTTGTCGAAACTTCATCGTACATGTTTTGTCATGATTTCTTCATCGTACATGTTTTGTCATGATTTCTTCATCGTACATGTTTTGTCATGATTTCTTCATCGTACATGTTTTGTCATGATTTCTTCATCGTAATGAGCGTATATTCTTTGTCAAACATGAACGTAAATGATCCAAAAATAATGTTTAGGGTAGATGGTTAGATCTAACCTCATTTCTACCCTCATTTCTACCCCCTTGAATTTTCATACGGAATCTCTTCGTAAATGTTTTGTCAAGACTTCTTCATCGTAATGAGCGTAAATGACCCAAAAATAATGTTTAGGTGAAGAGGTGAGATCTCACCTCTTTTCTCACCTCTTTTCTCACCTCATGAATTTTCATGATTTCTTCGTAAATGATTTGTCAAACATGAACGTAAATGTTTTGTCATGATTTCTTCATCGTAATGAGTGTAAATGTTTTGTCAAACATGAACGTAAATGATTTGTCATGATTTCATCGTAAATGTTTTGTCAAACATGAACGTAAATGTTTTGTCATGATATCTTCGTATATGTTTTGTCATGATTTAATCGTATATGTTTTGTCATGATTTCATCGTATATGTTTTGTCATGATTTCTTCGTATATGTTTTGTCATGATTTCTTCGTATATGTTTTGTCAAGACTTCTTCGTATATGTTTTGTCATGATTTTATCGTAAATGTTTTGTCATGATTTCTTCGTATATGTTTTGTCATAGATTTCTTCATCGTAATGAGCGTATATGTTTTGTCATGATTTTATCGTAAATGTTTTGTCATGATTTCATCGTATATGTTTTGTCAAGACTTTTTCATCGTAATGAGCGTAAATGATCCAAAAATATATTTTAGGTGAAGAGGTGAGATCTCACCTGTTTTTTCACCTCTTTTCTCACCTCATGAATTTTCATGACTTCTTCATCGTAATGAGCGTAAATGATTTGTCAAACATGAACGTACATGTTTTGTCATGATTTCTTCATCGTAATGAGTGTAAATGTTTTGTCAAACATGAACGTAAATGATTTGTCATGATTTCATCGTAAATGTTTTGTCAAACATGAACGTAAATGTTTTGTCATGATATCTTCGTATATGTTTTGTCATAGATTTCTTCGTATATGTTTTGTCATGATTTAATCGTATATGTTTTGTCATGATTTCATCGTATATGTTTTGTCATGATTTCTTCGTATATGTTTTGTCATGATTTCTTCGTATATGTTTTGTCAAGACTTCTTCGTATATGTTTTGTCATGATTTTATCGTAAATGTTTTGTCATGATTTCTTCGTATATGTTTTGTCATAGATTTCTTCATCGTAATGAGCGTATATGTTTTGTCATGATTTTATCGTAAATGTTTTGTCATGATTTCTTCGTATATGTTTTGTCATAGATTTCTTCATCGTAATGAGCGTAAATGTTTTGTCATGATTTCATCGTATATGTTTTGTCAAGACTTTTTCATCGTAATGAGCGTAAATGATCCAAAAATATATTTTAGGTGAAGAGGTGAGATCTCACCTGTTTTTTCACCTCTTTTCTCACCTCATGAATTTTCATGACTTCTTCATCGTACATGTTTTGTCATAGATTTCATCGTATATGTTTTGTCATGATTTAATCGTATATGTTTTGTCATAGATTTCATCGTACATGTTTTGTCATAGATTTCTTCATCGTAATGAGCGTATATGTTTTGTCAAGACTTCTTCGTATATGTTTTGTCATGATTTAATCGTACATGTTTTGTCATGATTTAATCGTACATGTTTTGTCATGACTTCTTCGTAATGAACGTATATGTTTTGTCATAGATTTCTTCGTAAATGTTTTGTCATGATTTAATCGTATATGTTTTGTCATAGATTTCTTCGTATATGTTTTGTCATGATTTCTTCGTAATGAGCGTATATGTTTTGTCATGATTTCATCGTATATGTTTTGTCATGATTTCATCGTATATGTTTTGTCATAGATTTCTTCGTATATGTTTTGTCATGATTTCTTCGTTTATGTTTTGTCAAAACTTCTTCGTAATGAGTGTAAATGATTTCATATGATTGTTTCCCTCGAAAAACCGAGAGAAGAGATTCCATATGAAAATCGCAAGAATTTGGCTCCTGGTTTGAAATATTATTATGTTCATAGATTTCATCGTATATGTTTTGTCATGATTTCATCGTATATGCTTTGTCATGACTTCATCGTAATGAGTGTAAATGTTTTGTCAAACATGAACGTAAATGATCCAAAAATATATTTTAGGTGAAGAGGTGAGATCTCACCTGTTTTTTCACCTCTTTTCTCACCTCATGAATTTTCATGACTTCTTCATCGTAATGAGCGTAAATGATTTGTCAAACATCAACGTACATGTTTTGTCATAGATTTCTTCATCGTAATGAGCGTAAATGACCCAAAAATAATGTTAATGTTAGAATGTTAGATCTAACACCTTTTCTAACATGTTTTCTAACATGGAGGATTTCATTAGATATAAATATTCTTCCTTCATTTCATTCTATACACAATTTACATCATAGACAATTTAATAGATATAATACTTTACTGTTTCATTAGATATAAATATTCTTCCTTCATTTCATTCTATACACAATTTACATCATAGACGATTTAATAGATATAATACTTTACTGTTTCATCTGATATACACATTCTTCCCTAAACATTATTTTAGTTAAAGTCCATCAAATATTTTTAGGATACTTTCAGCAAATAATGTGTATATCTAATGAAACAGTAAAGTATTATATCTATTAAATTGTCTATGATGTAAATTGTGTATAGAATGAAATGAAGGAAGAATATTTATATCTAATGAAATCCTCCATGTTAGAAAACATGTTAGAAAAGGTGTTAGATCTAACATTCTAACATTAACATTATTTTTGGGTCATTTACGCTCATTACGATGAAGAAATCTATGACAAAACATGTACGTTGATGTTTGACAAATCATTTACGCTCATTACGATGAAGAAGTCATGAAAATTCATGAGGTGAGAAAAGAGGTGAAAAAACAGGTGAGATCTCACCTCTTCACCTAAAATATATTTTTGGATCATTTACGTTCATGTTTGACAAAACATTTACACTCATTACGATGAAGTCATGACAAAGCATATACGATGAAATCATGACAAAACATATACGATGAAATCTATGAACATAATAATATTTCAAACCAGGAGCCAAATTCTTGCGATTTTCATATGGAATCTCTTCTCTCGGTTTTTCGAGGGAAACAATCATATGAAATCATTTACACTCATTACGAAGAAGTTTTGACAAAACATAAACGAAGAAATCATGACAAAACATATACGAAGAAATCTATGACAAAACATATACGATGAAATCATGACAAAACATATACGCTCATTACGAAGAAATCATGACAAAACATATACGCTCATTACGAAGAAATCATGACAAAACATATACGAAGAAATCTATGACAAAACATATACGATTAAATCATGACAAAACATTTACGAAGAAGTCATGACAAAACATATACGATAAAATCATGACAAAACATATACGTTCATTACGAAGAAGTCATGACAAAACATGTACGATGAAATCTATGACAAAACATATACGATGAAATCATGACAAAACATTTACGAAGAAATCTATGACAAAACATATACGTTCATTACGAAGAAGTCATGACAAAACATGTACGATTAAATCATGACAAAACATGTACGATTAAATCATGACAAAACATATACGAAGAAGTCTTGACAAAACATATACGCTCATTACGATGAAGAAATCTATGACAAAACATGTACGATGAAATCTATGACAAAACATATACGATTAAATCATGACAAAACATATACGATGAAATCTATGACAAAACATGTACGATGAAGAAGTCATGAAAATTCATGAGGTGAGAAAAGAGGTGAAAAAACAGGTGAGATCTCACCTCTTCACCTAAAATATATTTTTGGATCATTTACGCTCATTACGATGAAAAAGTCTTGACAAAACATATACGATTAAATCATGACAAAACATATACGAAGAAATCTATGACAAAACATATACGAAGAAATCATGACAAAACATTTACGTTCATGTTTGACAAAACATTTACGATGAAATCATGACAAATCATTTACGTTCATGTTTGACAAAACATTTACACTCATTACGATGAAGAAATCATGACAAAACATTTACGTTCATGTTTGACAAATCATTTACGAAGAAATCATGAAAATTCATGAGGTGAGAAAAGAGGTGAGAAAAGAGGTGAGATCTCACCTCTTCACCTAAACATTATTTTTGGGTCATTTACGCTCATTACGATGAAGAAGTCTTGACAAAACATATACGATGAAGAAGTCTTGACAAAACATTTACGTTCATGTTTGACAAAGAATATACACTCATTACGATGAAGAAGTTTCGACAAATCATTTACGAAGAAATCATGACAAAACATATACGATGAAGAAGTCATGACAAAGCATATACGCTCATTACGATGAAGAAGTCATGAAAATTCAAGACCCTTTGGGTCTCGCCGCTTAGCGGCTGAGGTGAGAAAAGAGGTGAGAAATGAGGTTAGATCTCACCTCTTCACCTAAACATTATTTTTGTCTGATTTACGCTCATTACGATGAAGAAGTCATGACAAAACATATACGCTCATTCCGATGAAGAAATCATGACAAAACATTTACGATGAAGTTTTGACAAATCATTTACGTTCATGTTTGACAAAGCATATACGTTCATTACGATGAAGAAATCATGAAAATTCAAGACCCTTTGGGTCTCGCCGCTTAGCGGCTGAGGTGAGAAAAGAGGTGAGATCTCACCATCTACCCTAAACATTATTTTTGGATCATTTACACTCATTACGATGAAGAAGTCTTGACAAAACATTTACGAAGAGATTCCGTATGAAAATTCAAGAGGGTAGAAATGAGGGTAGAAATGAGGTTAGATCTAACCATCTACCCTAAACATTATTTTTGGATCATTTACACTCATTACGATGAAGAAGTCTTGACAAAACATTTACGTTCATGTTTGACAAAGAATATACGCTCATTATGATGAAGAAGTTTCGACAAATCATTTACGCTCATGTTTGACAAAGAATATACGCTCATTACGATGAAGAAGTCATGACAAAACATATACGATGAAGAAGTCTTGACAAAACATTTACGCTCATGTTTGACAAAGAATATACACTCATTACGATGAAGAAGTTTCGACAAATCATTTACGAAGAAATCATGACAAAACATATACGATGAAGTTTCGACAAAACATTTACGCTCATTACGATGAAGAAGTCTTGACAAAACATTTACGAAGAGATTCCGTATGAAAATTCAAGACCCTTTGGGTCTCGCCGCTTAGCGGCTGAGGGTAGAAATGAGGGTAGAAATGAGGTTAGATCTAACCATCTACCCTAAACATTATTTTTGGATCATTTACGTTCATGTTTGACAAAACATTTACGCTCATTACGATGAAGAAGTCTTGACAAAACATTTACGAAGAGATTCCGTATGAAAATTCAAGACCCTTTGGGTCTCGCCGCTTAGCGGCTGAGGGTAGAAATGAGGGTAGAAATGAGGTTAGATCTAACCATCTACCCTAAACATTATTTTTGGATCATTTACGTTCATGTTTGACAAAACATTTACGCTCATTACGATGAAGAAGTTTCGACAAATCATTTACGTTCATGTTTGACAAAGAATATACGCTCATTACGATGAAGAAGTTTCGACAAATCATTTACGTTCATGTTTGACAAAGAATATACGCTCATTACGATGAAGAAGTCTTGACAAAACATTTACGAAGAGATTCCGTATGAAAATTCAAGGGGGTAGAAATGAGGGTAGAAATGAGGTTAGATCTAACCATCTACCCTAAACATTATTTTTGGATCATTTACGTTCATGTTTGACAAAGAATATACGCTCATTACGATGAAGAAATCATGACAAAACATGTACGATGAAGAAATCATGACAAAACATTTACGATGAAGAAATCATGACAAAGAATATACGTTCATTACGATGAAGAAATCATGACAAAACATGTACGATGAAGTTTCGACAAAACATTTACACTCATTACGATGAAGAAGTCTTGACAAAACATGTACGAAGAGATTCCGTATGAAAATTCAAGAGGGTAGAAATGAGGTTAGATCTAACCATCTACCCTAAACATTATTTTTGGATCATTTACGCTCATTACGATGAAGAAATCATGACAAAACATATACGAAGAAATCATGACAAAACATTTACGCTCATTACGATGAAGAAGTCATGAAAATTCAAGACCCTTTGGGTCTCGCCGCTTAGCGGCTGAGGTGAGAAAAGAGGTGAGAAAAGAGGTGAGATCTCACCTGTTCACCTAAACATTATTTTTGGTTCATTTACGTTCATTACGATGAAGAAGTCATGACAAAACATATACGAAGAAGTCATGACAAAACATAAACGAAGAAATCTTGACAAAACATTTACACTCATTACGATGAAGAAGTTTCGACAAATCATATACGTTCATGTTTGACAAAACATATACGTTCATGTTTGACAAAACATTTACGTTCATGTTTGACAAAACATATACGTTCATTACGATGAAGAAGTCATGACAAAACATGTACGAAGAAGTCATGACAAAACATATACGATGAAGTTTTGACAAATCATTTACGTTCATGTTTGACAAAGCATATACGTTCATTACGATGAAGAAATCATGAAAATTCAAGACCCTTTGGGTCTCGCCGCTTAGCGGCTGAGGTGAGAAAAGAGGTGAGATCTCACCATCTACCCTAAACATTATTTTTGGATCATTTACACTCATTACGATGAAGAAGTCTTGACAAAACATATACGAAGAAATCATGACAAAACATTTACGCTCATTACGATGAAGAAGTCATGAAAATTCAAGACCCTTTGGGTCTCGCCGCTTAGCGGCTGAGGTGAGAAAAGAGGTGAGAAAAGAGGTGAGATCTCACCTGTTCACCTAAACATTATTTTTGGTTCATTTACGTTCATTACGATGAAGAAGTCATGACAAAACATATACGAAGAAGTCATGACAAAACATAAACGAAGAAATCTTGACAAAACATTTACACTCATTACGATGAAGAAGTTTCGACAAATCATATACGTTCATGTTTGACAAAACATATACGTTCATGTTTGACAAAACATTTACGTTCATGTTTGACAAAACATATACGTTCATTACGATGAAGAAGTCATGACAAAACATGTACGAAGAAGTCATGACAAAACATATACGATGAAGTTTTGACAAATCATTTACGTTCATGTTTGACAAAGCATATACGTTCATTACGATGAAGAAATCATGAAAATTCAAGACCCTTTGGGTCTCGCCGCTTAGCGGCTGAGGTGAGAAAAGAGGTGAGATCTCACCATCTACCCTAAACATTATTTTTGGATCATTTACACTCATTACGATGAAGAAGTCTTGACAAAACATTTACGTTCATTACGAAGAAGTCATGACAAAACATTTACGCTCATTACGATGAAGAAGTTTCGACAAATCATATACGTTCATGTTTGACAAAACATATACGATGAAGAAATCATGACAAAACATATACGCTCATGTTTGACAAAACATATACGCTCATTACGATGAAGAAGTCTTGACAAAACATTTACGCTCATTACGATGAAGAAGTCTTGACAAAACATATACGAAGAGATTCCGTATGAAAATTCAAGACCCTTTGGGTCTCGCCGCTTAGCGGCTGAGGGTAGAAATGAGGGTAGAAATGAGGTTAGATCTAACCATCTACCCTAAACATTATTTTTGGATCATTTACGTTCATGTTTGACAAAGAATATACGCTCACTACGATGAAGAAATCATGACAAAACATGTACGATGAAGAAATCATGACAAAACATGTACGATGAAGAAATCATGACAAAACATGTACGATGAAGAAATCATGACAAAACATTTACGCTCATTACGATGAAGAAATCATGACAAAACATTTACGTTCATGTTTGACAAAGCATATACGCTCATTACGATGAAGAAATCATGACAAAACATTTACGTTCATGTTTGACAAAGCATATACGCTCATTACGATGAAGAAGTCATGACAAAGCATATACACTCATTACGATGAAGAAGTTTCGACAAAACATTTACGATGAAGTTTCGACAAAACATTTACACTCATTATGATGAAGAAATCATGACAAAACATTTACGATGAAGAAATCATGACAAAACATATACAAAGAAGTCTTGACAAAACATATACGTTTAGTTTCGATGAAATCATGACAAAACATTTACGTTCATGTTTGACAAATCATTTACGAAGAAATCATGAAAATTCAAGACCCTTTGGGTCTCGCCGCTTAGCGGCTGAGGGTAGAAATGAGGGTAGAAATGAGGTTAGATCTAACCATCTACCCTAAACAATTCATGGAGTACATGGGAAGCAATATAACATACAACAAAGACATATACAGTGAGTTTAAGTACTACTGTGAACAGCATGAGATTGAAGTAATGAGTAAAGGAGACTTTGAAACGCTTATGAAAGACAGTAAGGAGGTCGTTCATGCAATAATGAAATAGTTCATGCAATAAGGAGGTCATACATGAGAACAGTGAGGAGGTCATACATGAGAACAATGAGGAGGTCATACATGAGAACAATGAGGAGGTCATACATGAGAACAATGATGAAATAGTTCATGCAATAAGGAGGTCATGAACTTTGCCATGGTCTCTGTCCCTAGTAGTTTTCATTAAGTTCTGGAAATAATGAAAGTCATGAACTTTGCCATGGTCTCTGTCCCTAGTAGTTTTCATTATCTCACAGAGTTAATGAAAGTCATACTTTCTATCAGATGAAGCATGCAGATGAACATAATGAAGGTTAGTGGGTTTGCCACGAGTTATGAATAAAATATTGGCATATTAGATGAGATAGCTGATGAAACAGATGAAGATAAATTAAATCTTGGACTTTGCCACACTCTGTCCCTAGTTCCTCAAAAATCCTTGACAACGTTGCTTAGAAATTTTGGTTCAAAACCTCATCTGATTTTAATCTGTTATGCTACCTGTTAAGTTTCGCGAAATTATAAATGTCATGGAGTTATATAAAAAGGAGGGACAGCTAGCGATACTGGAAGTACTTGTAAGGCTATCTGTTAAGATTGCATGAAATACTAAAAAGTCATGAAATCCATTATCGCTGTGCTAGCTTCACCTTAGAGTAAAATGACAAATAAAGTCACTGAAGCAATGAAACAAAAGTTTTTGGTAGAATACATTAAATCAGGAACTATTCCAGAAGGTTTTTACATTCATACTATGAAGGATGGTAGAGTTCAGTTTAGAAAGATAAAGCAACCATTAGATAAAGAAGGAATTTTGAGAAAGATTAAACTTCATGAGGACAACATTGCTGAACTTAGGAAGAAGTTAGAAGAGTTGGAGAAAGCAGACGACAGTGAGGAATAAAGCAATGAATTCAACAGGGTGAAAAAAGAGGTGAGAAAACAGGTGAGATCTCACCACTTCACCTAAATTTAAATGGATGTTTTCATACGTGTGAGGGTGGTGATATCATTTATTTTTAAGTTTATTTTTTATTTTATTTGGATGTAAATGACAGAACAAAAGCAACTCATACAAATCGAAAAATATAACAAACATACATTTAAACATTTATTCTTCCTTCCTGAGTATAACATGTTCTTTACACTTCATCCTAGACCAGTAGATTATACATTGACTGTGTATAAAGATTGTCATGGTAGTTTTATAAAAACTTATGATGATGAAGGTAAGTTAACAAGACTATGCATTTCAAAACTTGAGAAACTTTATGACTTCAAGTATGACTACAATAGAGTTAACATTGACGATGAAGATATAGAAGAAAATTTATGAGAACGTTTATTTTTTTCATTAGTGAGTTCGCTAGTGGGGTGAAGTGGTTGGCGGCTTTGTAAATATTTAAGGTTAAGCTAGTGTTGTCGTTTGTGTTGTAAAAATATATGTTAATGGTTTCGTAAAGTGTCAAAACCGCTAAGTGGTGTACGGAGGCGCGCAGTGCCTCAGTACACGACTAACCCATACTAACTTAAGGTAGAGATTATCCGAGGTCCCTCATTTGATGAGAGGCCTCGGATAATCTCTGCCTTAAAATTGTACACTTGTAGTCCATGAGAGTGTAAGTATACATTGATAGGACAGCTTTCTTCTGAAGTCTTAGATTTGATGAGAACCTCAGAAGAAAACTGTCCTATTTTATAGTAAAAGGAGTTTCAGGAGCTCCAAAGCTCCCTTTCGTAAGGATTAGGAGCTTTGGAGCTCCTGGTTCGTAGATGTGTTTCGCATCTTTCATCAGAAGAGGCCCAAATGGTAAATAGCCTCTGCTGATGAGCTTCAGGAGCTCCAAGGCTCCCTCTCGTAACGATTAGGAGCTTTGTAGCTCCTGAAGGTAAGGTAGGATTGCTCTGATCTCTAATCAGTAGATGCCATGCCTCATTATGAACTCTACTGACAAGAGATCAAGAGCTCCAAGGACTCCCTTTTTAGTTAGTGGCGTTCTCACCATTTAGTAGGATTGCTGATCCTACTAATGAAGTGATCACTTAGTATACGTTTTGAATAAATTGAATTTTTTTTAGAATTTAGTATTTTTTATAGACATCACATGTATATTATAAATACATAAATATATTCTTTAATTCAAAAAATTCAATTCGGTTTTGGGATGGGTATCCCAGCCCCAAGTATTCAATTTTATTCAATTTTTAAAGAATTTTGGGTTGGGATGCCCAGACCAAAACAAGCTTTATATTTTGATGCGTAGATACGTATGTGTGCATCATTGTTGTGTTATATATTATGTTTTTAATGAAAAAAAATCTGATTCAAAAAAAAATTATCACTAATTAGTTGATAATATAAAGAAAAAATAGATAAATTGTATGTTTTGAGAGTATTTATCCACATTCACTCAGATGAATTTCATTAAATAGTGTCTTTTTACTCCCAAATTTATTTTGAATTATTGAAATCAAAGAAAAAAAATTAGAAAAATTTCTCGAAATTTTTATTTTCAAAAAAAATTTGGATTTTATATTGAAAACTGACACTGGGAGGACGATAGGGCTGGGATTGGAGATACCCCGCTCACTTGGGAAAAATACGGATCTATAGTAAAGAGGCAATTTGTTTGTTTCTTGAATCTCTTATATTTTACAAAAATATAGGAGATTCAATATTTCATTACTGCTTGATTTGTATGGTAAGTGGATCATATAAAGAAATGATAAAAAAATCTGAAACAGAATATAGAAAATAAGTTTAAATTTGAGTGTTGGAAACAGATAATATGAGTGTAAGATATGTTTGCCTGAGCAAGTAGATCATGTATGTGTGTTTGTTATCGCTATGATCCAAGTTCATTCAGAGAAATTTAGATAAACCACATTTTTCCATTGGAATTTTTAAAACGGTTTGATTCAATTATTAGTTCGCCTATTTTGAAATATTTGTAGAAAATATTTTTAATTATAGATCATTTGATCTGAATCATTAATGGAATCAAAAACTTTTCCATCAAAAGCTTTTAAAGAAATTACATTACTATCCTTCATCTGTTGACATGGATTTTCATGTTCTTATAGGTATTCCTGAATTGATTTAAATAATTTTTTGATAATAGCATCAAAAAATAAAATCAAACTCTCTGTAATTCAAAATTAAAAAATTTGACAACGACAAATGTTTTTATTTGAAGTATTTGAAGCGAAACAATGTGAGGTGAAATTCACCACCCGATACTTCGTATTTTTCAGATATATCGATCAATATTGAGTTTTATTGGGATGGAAAATGCATCTCTTTGGTGAAAATGAATAGAAAGTCTTTTAAAATGCATTCAGGTACAATATTTACCTGATCAAAAATTGTGGTTTGTAATCCACACAATTTAATTTGAAAATTAGTTTATTGATTTTAAAACGCAGGGTTTTCAGTATGTGGACTCCGAGCGAAGCTAAGGAGTCCACATCATGAAAACCCTGCGTTTTAAAATAATGTTTGATTAAAAAGATGCTTCTTCTGTATGAAGATAATTGCCCAATTACGAAGTGTCAGGAGATAGATTTCACCTCACCTCGTTATCCCCCGAAGTATTTCAAATAACTGTCGCGGATCAAAAAAATCCTGACACTTTACAGGGGAAAAGTGACACTTTAATGGATCGAGATGGAGCGATTTTTTGAGATGAGGCGATAGCTTACGTAGTTCTGATCACGAATCAGAACCTCGTAAGCTATCGTCTTTTATAAATAAATTAAAAAAATTCTACGAATAATTTAATAATCAAAAAAATTTCTACAACTTTTAAAAGAATTTATTGGCTATGATGCCCTGATCATGAATCAGTACATCATAGTCAGCAATTCCTTCGCAAACAGCGGGAAATTTTGTCTGAATAGTTTAATATTTTTCACCTGAACTAGATTCAGTGCTTCATAGGCAAAATATCATATTACAATTTATTGTATAATAATTAATTCACAAATAATGGCACTAAATTCAATTATTGATGACATTTAACTTAACATTTTCGGGGATATATAGGGAATTATAGTGTGCGAGGTTCATTGATTGAATCAGTACCTCGCAGACTATAGTGCTAACTCATTTAAGCCTTATACTGATCTGACATGTAAACCGACATCTGTGGTATAAACCTGTCACTTTGGTCAAAAGTGAAGTGAGATATTTCATTTATTGCATGGATTGCAAATCCCTTGGGCATTACCAATTTAAATTTCAATGTGTGTGTCACAAATTCATTAGATCTTCTATGATATATACATCTAAAGACAGTAACTCTATCAACGGCCAATAAGAAGCGACAACAATAAAGATGCTTGCGATCTTTTTCCTTTTAACTCTTTGTTGAAGTATCTCATAACGAAATGGCTCACTAAAAAGGTGACATTTTTGGCGCCAATAATTTGATTTTTCTGATTCTTTCTATTTAGATATATTTATTTAATATTCATATTCCTTTATATTGCCTCATATTATTTCCCATTTTTAATCATATTATACAAATCTTTAATAATTTATAATGTTTTGAGCTTCAAAATCTTGTTCTAACTATTTTCATTCATATATCCTAGAAAAAATTAAAAAGTTTTTTAGAAATAAAAATGTTTGTATGTAAAGTATTGAAAATATTCTAGATGAGAAGACATTCTCCAGAAGAGATTGATATTGATTGGCTTTGTGAAGCCATCACAAAATCAAATAATGGAGTTAAGTTAACTGATATTTGCGCGAAAGCTAAAATAAATCATGAAGGCAGAGTTATATATAATCATACTATCTTAAAGTATTCCTAGAAATTTCCAAAATTAACCGAAATATAACTGTACAGAATTACTATTTTCGAGATAAAATTCATATGGAAATACTAATTCATAACGCTTTATGTTATATAAAATTTAATTTATAAAAATTTCAAAATAAATCAAATTTAACACAATGAATATAACTGCAATCGAGGTTTTTGACGATTGATTCTTACGTGAAGTTTTCCAAACTTTGAGTTAATGTCTTGACATTAACTCAAAGTTTGGAAGTCTAATAAGGGGAATTGTAGGCTATGAGGTACTGATTATATATCAGTGCCTCATAGCCTGCAATTCCCATTAGAAATGGGAGAAACTTTGTCCGCATAACTTATGATGCGGACAAAGTTTCTCCCATTTCTACTTAGAATGAAAGGGCAAGAGGTATATAGGTACACTATATATCTCTTGCCCTTTCCTTCTTACCTAAAGACTTCCAATCTTATTTTTTTTTCCAATTTTTCCCCTAAATTTAAATCTTATATAATATAAATAAAATGCATAATATCAATCACAAAAATTAATGTTTATTTTTTTAATTAAAATTGCCGCGCAATTTAAGGTTTTCTGTCACTTTTTTGTTAGCCATTTCGGTACGAAACAAACTCTTTGTTGAAGAATTGTTTTGATTCAAAGGAAACTTTACCGGCAGTGAGTTTGAGTTGTTCAGGGGATGGATTAGGTGGGTATTTTTTCTTCCCTAATTCAATATATCCTAGTTATGGATCCTCAGCTGTATTTGAAAATGAAGGACCAATACACTCAATGAATTAAATCAAACCGATTTTAACTAAAATTAAAAATATCTTATAAATTATATCGTTATCAGATTTATCATATTAATTTATTTTATAAATGTTGAAACTTAAATAAATTCTTCTCAATTAATTATCACGATGACGGTTTGATTTCAGAAAACAATGAACATCATGTATAAATTAAAGCACAATTAATTATTTTAAAAATATCTTATAGTGTATAAGGGTGCACACGGGAGGATCATGTAAACTTATCGAATTTTAATCTTCTTTTTTACATATTTAGGTACCAATCTATAATAAAATTTTCATAATAAAGTTGATTCCAAACGAATCTATAGACAAATGGCATTAATATTCTCTGGTAGTGATTTTTGATTCTGACTTTTGATCATTTTCTAAATCACAACATAGCTACTATCCAAATTTAATACTTTAGATACCAAATATGCGATTTTCTTCCAAATATTTCGTGTCAAAAATTATTTCACAGAAATTGAGATGAAGTCTCAATTTCGTGTAATAAATTTTGACTTTTATATACATTTTTTCAATAAAAATTTGAATTTTTAAAATTGTTTGCTTCTGAAAATTGAGGGATCTAATTGAAAAACTGTATATAAAATCAAAGTGTTAGCTCAATAATCAGAAAAAAATATTAATCGTATGAAAATTATCGGTAATTGTGTTATGATAAAGATCACAATGAAATCAATTGTAGAACATTATAAAGTAATATAATATCCTATAATATATATATATGCGTGTTCAATATCCATAGACCTGAAAGTGTTTTTATATTTTTATTTTAATAAAAAAAATCTGAAAAAATATGCATCGAAACAATTTCATGAATATGCCAGGCAGAGTGCAAATCACTATTATATATGTACCTTAATGATATACACATTAATATCTTTAAAATAAAGTGGTACTTTTTATTTACTCGACGATAATAATTGAGAGTTAAATAAACGTTGAATTATCTTACTATAGTGCTATATTCTAGTGAAAATGTCATTTCTGAAGAAAATTTTACGGTTTTTTACACCTTTATTTTAGATTTTTCTCAACGATATGCAACAGCAATTGAATTTTCTCAAATCAAGGATGAGAATATCAATTCAGTGGATGTATTCTAGCCTTGGAGGTACATTACTAGAAAAAGAACTTCCAAAGAAACATTGTTTTAGCTGAAAATATTGATTAAAATTATTTCGCATTTGTTAATTTTTTTTCTTTCAGCGAGAGAATTATTGGCTTTGAGTACCTCAAAGCTAAAAATTCATTCGCTGACACTACAAAAACTTGGTTTAAATCATTTCAAAAAATTAAGTAGAAATTTAATCTTTATGAGTGTAGGACAAACTATCCAGTGTCACTTTTTATTAACCTTATTTTAAAAAATTAATAAAATAATAGGGAAAACCGCAACCACTTTTTTAATCACGATTTAAATATATAAATCGCGATTTTTCTAAAAAATCGCGACTTTTTTAAAATCGCGTTTTTTAATGAATTGCGATTTTATTGTGGTCGCGATTTTTCTAAAAAATCGCAATTTTTATGGAAAATTGTGATCAAAATTAAACGCGATTTTCTTTATCAATCGCGAACATAGAACAAATCGGAACCATGATTTTGGACCTCATTAAGCGAAAAGGTCGCAATTAAATTCAATAACAAAGCAATTCACAAAGATTTTTTGAATCTAGAATGGCTGTTTATCCATTTTAGACTGCTCACAATATGGTTTTTCTGCATACTTGCAGAAATCAGAGATCTAAAATCAAACAATCTCGATAACAAATACCTCAATCCCACTTTACTGGTCAAAATTCTTGAAGTCTTACTATCTCATACCGAAATGGCTCACTAAAAAGGTGACATTTTTGGCGCCAATAATTTGATTTTTCTGATTCTTTCTATTTAGATATATTTATTTAATATTCATATTCCTTTATATTGCCTCATATTATTTCCCATTTTTAATCATATTATACAAATCTTTAATAATTTTTAATGTTTTGAGCTTCAAAATCTTGTTCTAACTATTTTCATTCATATGTCCTAGAAAAAATTAAAAAGTTTTTTAGAAATAAAAATGTTTGTATGTAAAGTATTGAAAATATTCTAGATGAGAAGACATTCTCCAGAAGAGATTGATATTGATTGGCTTTGTGAAGCCATCACAAAATCAAATAATGGAGTTAAGTTAACTGATATTTGCGCGAAAGCTAAAATAAATCATGAAGGCAGAGTTATATATAATCATACTATCTTAAAGTATTCCTAGAAATTTCCAAAATTAACCGAAATATAACTGTACAGAATTACTATTTTCGAGATAAAATTCATATGGAAATACTAATTCATAACGCTTTATGTTATATAAAATTTAATTTATAAAAATTTCAAAATAAATCAAATTTAACACAATGAATATAACTGCAATCGAGGTTTTTGACGATTGATTCTTACGTGAAGTTTTCCAAACTTTGAGTTAATGTCTTGACATTAACTCAAAGTTTGGAAGTCTAATAAGGGGAATTGTAGGCTATGAGGTACTGATTATATATCAGTGCCTCATAGCCTGCAATTCCCATTAGAAATGGGAGAAACTTTGTCCGCATAACTTATGATGCGGACAAAGTTTCTCCCATTTCTACTTAGAATGAAAGGGCAAGAGGTATATAGGTACACTATATATCTCTTGCCCTTTCCTTCTTACCTAAAGACTTCCAATCTTATTTTTTTTTCCAATTTTTCCCCTAAATTTAAATCTTATATAATATAAATAAAATGCATAATATCAATCACAAAAATTAATGTTTATTTTTTTAATTAAAATTGCCGCGCAATTTAAGGTTTTCTGTCACTTTTTTGTTAGCCATTTCCGTACGAAACATTCTTGAAGTCTTACTTTACTGCACTAATTAATCATAATTTACCTTTAACTAAAAAAATATTACATAAATCTAACAAAAAAACCTTTAGCAATAAAAATACATTTGCTCAAGCCTATCGGCAACTCAAATCTAAAAAACTTTTTATAACATTCTTATTACAATTTTTATTTTATTCTTATATTTATATTTTTTAGTTCACTTTTTAAATAATGATCTTTAGATTGAACCAATAACGCGATTTTCCATATAAATCGCGATTTTTTGAAAAATCGCGACCACAATAAAATCGCAATTCATTAAAAAACGCGATTTTAAAAAAGTCGCGATTTTTCTAAAAAATCGCGATTTATATATTTAAATCGTGATTAAAAAAGTGGTTGCGGTTTTCCCTAATAATAAAAAATTAATTGAATCTTTTACATTAATTATTTCTTTTTTAAAAGTACCTTTAAAGTACAATAAACAAGATTTGAATCTATTGATCCTTGTTGCAAACTTGAATATATTGCTTCAAGCATTTTCAAACATTCGACTTTTTTGTTTTCCAATATTTGTTCATGGTCATTAGCTTTTCGTAATATACGAACAACTTTATCACTATTGATTAATTGAACTTTAAATTTAATCAATAATGCTGGAACAACCGTTGTGTATAATTCAACAACAAAATCGTCTAATCGAATATTCCTTCTCTCTGGGAAATAAGAATGCTTGAGAACTTTGAAATGTGACTCACTGACGTTATTAGTCGCGTCACCTCCGTTGCGATAGCGCTTATTCCAACGATCTAAATGATGCCTCCATTGCCTATCGAAGTACTTTTGGGCTTTCGGTTCAGTGGAAAGAATTTCAAGAATTCGATCATAAACTGCATCTAGGTCTGCAGCTTCTTCTTGAGTGAGGTGCTCTGGAACTTCTTCACTTGTTTCAAACGTTTTTCTTCTGGAATAAATTCAGAATCGTTTGGATCATCAGAAGATTCTCGTGGTAAAAAGATTTGAGAAGGTTGAAATTCATTTTCGATGAATTCTTCTTCATATTGTTCCTCTTCTTCAATTTCTTCTGCTTGAAGTAAGTGAGATTGAGCTGGTTCCTCTCTAGGATTTTCTTCTTCTTGGTTCTGTTCTTCCTCGGGAGATTCTTCTTTAGTATCGAATACTAATAATTTCATTAGATTATAAAATTCTTCAAAATTGTCTCGTGATTTAAACTTATCCGCTTTTCTTAATATGGCGCGAAGGACATGCACGCCACACCAAAGAATATGACAGTTTGGAATACCTCGCTCAATTGCCTCGGCTATTTGTGGGGCGCAGTCCATACTTATCATCTCGGGTTCTCTATTAATATATTGAAAATAACGACAAACACAATATTGAATATTTTCGCTTGTGTCAGGAGAAATAAAGAAATACAAAAAAGGAAAAACAATAGTATGTTCTGTTTTTCCTGTGAGTGCATATAATGGAATGTTAGCCCTTAGAAGTTTATACGTTGAATCGATGTGAAACGTAGAAATTTGGTGACCAAGGGCCTTCGCTTCGAAAGGTGCATATAAAAAAACTAGTTTTCCCGGCTCAGAGATAAATTCAATTAAATCTTCTGGACAACTTTCTTGAACAGATTCGACAAAGATAGCTAAAGAAACTTTTTCATCCGAACTAAAGCGTTTGGAAACAATTTCAGCTCTTTGAGCAAATTTACGTAATGCATCTGGACCTTGTGCAAATATTGAAAGTAACTCTTCGTCTGTATATGAAATATTTAAGTCTTGGAAACACTTAAATTGAGCTGTAGCATGATTCATATTGTTTTCAAAGTAATGTTTAAGATAATTTCTGACAAATAATGAGGATATTGTTTTTGTTGATTTCGGAGGTGCAGAATGATCATGAGAGTCAGAGTGGATTAGTAGTTCATATTTATCTTGATCTATTATCCGGACTTTGAATTTAGCTTGACATTGTGGATACTTACATTTGTATTCGATCGTGGAGTATTCTTTCCTGCATTTTTGAGAGTAGCCCATGCTAGCTTTTATCTCTTCTTGGATACCAAACTGGAGGAGCTCCATAGTGTTGAATATCACGGGCCCCATACAACAAATTGAATAAGGTATTGCAAAATTTGAAGGAAATGGTCCATCATTGAATGTAGTGGCCGGGAATTGAATGACATACAGATAGTTTGAGGAAATTTGTTATAAATTATAATATAATTGAAGAATTAATTATCAAAACAACTCTGTTTCGTACCGAAATGGCTAACAAAAAAGTGACAGAAAACCTTAAATTGCGCGGCAATTTTAATTAAAAAAATAAACATTAATTTTTGTGATTGATATTATGCATTTTATTTATATTATATAAGATTTAAATTTAGGGGAAAAATTGGAAAAAAATAAGATTGGAAGTCTTTAGGTAAGAAGGAAAGGGCAAGAGATATATAGTGTACCTATATACCTCTTGCCCTTTCATTCTAAGTAGAAATGGGAGAAACTTTGTCCGCATCATAAGTTATGCGGACAAAGTTTCTCCCATTTCTAATGGGAATTGCAGGCTATGAGGCACTGATATATAATCAGTACCTCATAGCCTACAATTCCCCTTATTAGACTTCCAAACTTTGAGTTAATGTCAAGACATTAACTCAAAGTTTGGAAAACTTCACGTAAGAATCAATCGTCAAAAACCTCGATTGCAGTTATATTCATTGTGTTAAATTTGATTTATTTTGAAATTTTTATAAATTAAATTTTATATAACATAAAGCGTTATGAATTAGTATTTCCATATGAATTTTATCTCGAAAATAGTAATTCTGTACAGTTATATTTCGGTTAAATAAATATATCTAAATAGAAAGAATCAGAAAAATCAAATTATTGGCGCCAAAAATGTCACCTTTTTGGTGAGCCATTTCGATGTGAGATAATTATCAAAACAACTCTAAGAGCCATTTGTCAGATTTTCCCGAAATGCAAGGTTAAGATTTTAGCAGCGACTAACTTTGAGTGTACATATATAATTGTTATACTGAGTACTTTCTATCTGTGTTACTTATTTGAGTCTAAGAGTCATTTCTACCATAGAACTAGATATTGTCTCTCATTAAATATATATAACTGTTGTGCATGAAAAATAGCGTGACTCCACTTTTGACAAAAAGTGACACTATTTCTCATGGTTTTGTCATTTATTTGTCAGATTTATAAATGGATAATAATGCTGTAAATCAGATATTAATTAAAAATATTTAAGATTTATGTTCGAATTGAAAAGCAAAATGATATTTTTTTAATTGAAAAACGTTAATATCTGATATTTTGAAGTTTTTAATATTTGTTAGTATCTTAAATCATTGAATGCATACGTTTTTTATGTTCTCAATTTTAAAAAAAATGTTAAGAATTTAGTTTTTTGGAGATGGATGTTAATATTTGTGAGTGAGAATGCAAGCAGGAGTTTGGTACTTTAAGGCTAGGTTGAGATAGATTTCCCATTATATTATCTGTGAATATATTGCTTGAAAATTCAAGATATAAAAATATATTATCAAAAATTTTATATTTTTAAATACAATAGGGTGGAAATATAGTACGATGAGATAGCAATGATATATTTTATAATGGGAGGTAATCTGAAGATAAGTAGCAAATTTTATGCGATTTTGATTGGGAGTTGGAGGGTGTGAGTACTATAGCATGTAATAGTATCTCACACCCTCCAATTCTTCCTATGGCGCCGAAAAATTTTTGGTGAAATGCGACGACATTTCACCAAAAATTTTCGGCGCCATATAGAGAACTATAGTCTGCGAGGTACTGATTCTATCTATGTACCTCGCAGACCATAGTTCTCAGCCAAAATGTCAAAAATTTCGGAAATTCGAAATAATTTTTTTGAGAAAAAATTAACCGTTTAACATAATATTTATAATATTGCTTATTCAATTAGACGGATTAAAAATTATATGTTTTCTTTTTATTTTTTCAATTCAATTATTAGCTGACTCGAATTTGTATAAGTTTTTTAAAATAGATATCAAAAATTAAATATAAAAAAGAAAACAATTAAGAATATTAAAGTAAATTCAGGTCAGGTAAGTGGGGCTTCCAGGCGCGTTGCGCCCTCTAGCCCATAAGAAATTTTGCCCAAGACCCAAGAGGAGGACCGAACCCCAGCCGACCAGACGGTGACAAAACCAAAACCGTTATTATTTACATCATATTAATGATGTCACTTTTTAAAATGTCACTTTTTGTTTCACTTTTCACAAATTATATATGTTTTCATGTTTTGTCACTTTTCTGTCACTTTTCGGGTAAAAACATTTTTATTATTATATATATGTTTGGTACCGAAATGGCTAACAAAAAAGTGACAGAAAACCTTAAATTGCGCGGCAATTTTAATTAAAAAAATAAACATTAATTTTTGTGATTGATATTATGCATTTTATTTATATTATATAAGATTTAAATTTAGGGGAAAAATTGGAAAAAAAATAAGATTGGAAGTCTTTAGGTAAGAAGGAAAGGGCAAGAGATATATAGTGTACCTATATACCTCTTGCCCTTTCATTCTAAGTAGAAATGGGAATTGTAGGCTATGAGGCACTGATATATAATCAGTACCTCATAGCCTACAATTCCCCTTATTAGACTTCCAAACTTTGAGTTAATGTCAAGACATTAACTCAAAGTTTGGAAAACTTCACGTAAGAATCAATCGTCAAAAACCTCGATTGCAGTTATATTCATTGTGTTAAATTTGATTTATTTTGAAATTTTTATAAATTAAATTTTATATAACATAAAGCGTTATGAATTAGTATTTCCATATGAATTTTATCTCGAAAATAGTAATTCTGTACAGTTATATTTCGGTTAAATAAATATATCTAAATAGAAAGAATCAGAAAAATCAAATTATTGGCGCCAAAAATGTCACCTTTTTGGTGAGCCATTTCGATATGAGATATATATAAATGAATTTTACAAAACTGCCGTTACCGTTCTTTGGAAATAAGAGTAGATGTAAAGATATTATATTGAGAGAACTTAAGAAACTACCGAATGGTCTAACATTTGTAGATTTGTTCGGTGGAAGTTTCTATATATCCCATTTATGTCATACCGTATTTCCTGACTCAAAGATTATATGCAATGACTTCGACAACTATATGGACCGTCTCAAACATATTCCAGACACAAACAATATATTGAAAGAGTTAAAAGAAAAGATACCTATAGGTAAGATGGAACGTATACCATTAGATAAGAAAGATATTGTGAGAGAGGTTTTGAAAAAAGCAGAATATATAGACTGGGATAGTATATCTGCTAGACTATTATATAGTGGTTCTATAAGAGTTCATGACATTGAAACACTTATGTCAAAAGTTTTATATCTTAACTATACAAATGTTTTCAAAGAGGACATAGAAAAATATATTGAGGGTATAGAGTTTGTGAGATGTCATTGGACAGAGTTGTATGAAAAATATAAAGACAAGGAAAATATTTTCTTTATAGTGGACCCGCCGTTCTATAACACATGGGATTTTCAATACCAAGTAGACTGGACTTTGAGAGACTCTTTAGAAACTTTAGACGTTATACATAACCATACATGCTTTTACTTTACATCCGATAAAAGTGGTTTAGAAAGTGTCATGAAATGGCTAGAAGATATAAACGACTATGAGTTTAGATATGACAAGATAGAATATGAGAGAGGTCCTATAAACCGGAGAAAGTGTCACAATAAAGAAATTTTATTAGTAAGTAAATGTGGTTTGAAATCGGATTGTTAGTTTTAGGTTTTTTCCATTGTGTCATTTATTTATTTGACGTGGCAGAAAATTACAGAGAATATGAAGATGAACCAATGCCTGCAAATGTTCAGTATATGTACTCGTAAGAGATATTTTTATCTAATATTAAATGGACGCACAGAACTTAGCGAATGCACAGCAACCTGGACAACCAAACCCAGAGAATATTCCAAATGAAGTTAGAATACAAACTGCAATGGCAAACTATGGTCAAGTGCCAACAGATGTACAAATGCAAACTGCCATGTCAAATGACGCTGCGTTAGGTTTGCCACCATGGTATGCAAATATGAGATGGAAAAAGTTTTATACAAACCCTGAAGTGGGATATAAACAACTTTATGCAGATGACGCGAACACAGGAGTTGACACAGAATATGTTTTCTACCAGAGGAGAAACAGAATGTATGAGCTCCAGTTAAAGAATGCTATGGAACTCAACAGGAAACGTAAGAGACTAGGCGGATATTAGATTTTTACACGTAGTAAATGGGTTTCTTCAGTAGTATTGGAAACTTCTTCAGAAGAGTTGGAAGAGGTATATGGAATGGAATAAAATCTGTCGGAAGAGGAATTTGGAACGGTGTCAAAAATATTGGTAAAAGAGTAGGTCAGTTTGTTGGTATTATACCTAAAGACCCTGAACCAGAAGAACAAGCTCCTGTTATACAACAGCCTGAACCTGCACCACAGTCTAGTTGGCAACCAAATCCAACACCTCAACCGTATTAAAAAATTATATTTTTATCGTTCGATAGTAGTTGTATATGAAACTAAGTTCTAAGTAAAACGCATGGTATAATGGAATTATTCTTTTTCTTCCATCTGTAGTAAACCATACTTGAAAGTCTGAAATACTTCCACTTGGTGGTTCGTATAACTTTGTAGGTTTTTCGTAAAAGTCATTTGTCAAGCATAAGAAAGAGTTTTGGGCGCCAGAAAATGAAGCATGAACTATCACAGCATCTTGGTCGAAAACATCTTTAAATAAATATGGTTCATCTCTTGCATATCGACTGTAGATATTTGCTAAAGGAGGTTCAACTTTCTGATTTAACATTCTTTGCAAATAATACCATGACATTGCAGTGAATTCTGTATATATTTGTTCGTCTTTATTTGGATTGTCTTCGTAGATTTGAAATGACACTTGTGAATTTTGTTTGTCATATACAATTCTCACATAAAGTGTGCTATTGGTATTCGCATATTCATCAGCATATTTTGCATAACATGAATTTATTTTATCTTCTATATTTTTTAATGCAGTCTGTAGAGAAGATGAGAGGTCAACTTGTATTAGCTCAATTTCTTCCCACATTTTTCGTTGCCCTTCAGATGTATAATCTATATGAAACCTTACAATAAATGGAAAACTTTTATCTTCTACAGACACAAACTTCATTCTACGAAAGCCAATAGCTTTTGTGACAGATGGGTCTCTTAACCATCTTAATGGGTAGTCAAACGATAGCCTTCATGCTTTACGGTCTCTGTCTCAAACTTTTGACCGACATTAGTAAAAAGTTCATCTAATGGTTTAGTTGTAGCAACTCTTGAATTTTCTTTTTCTATTGGAAGCATATTTTATCTATAATAAAAATGTCAAATGAAACAGCGTCTATGCGAGAAATACAACACAACCGACAACTCATTATGCAAGCTCTAAATAAGAACACAACAAACTTTTCAAACTATTCTAAGATATCTGAGTCATTGAAGGGGGTGACTTAAAACTGACAATAAACCCAATGACAGATGAGTTTCTGTTTCAAGACAATAAGAACCATACTGTCTGTATAAATCCAACAAAAGGAACTTTAAACTAGAAACCTATAAATGAACTTCTTTTGAAAGCAGATGTTGACAACAAAGCTGACAAAGAATATGTAGACGATGCAATAGCAAAAGAAGAAGAAAGAGCTAACAATGCTTATGCAACAAAAGAACATACTCATCCTGAACTAGCAGACAAAACATATGTTGACAATAAAATGTCAAGTGAAGTGACAAGAGCTGAAAACGAATATTCTAAAAAGACTCATATACATTATATTAACCAAATACCAAGTCTTAAGGAAACATTAGAGACAAAAGCAGATAAGACTCATACACATTCTATATCTGATATTACAAACTTACAAGAAACCTTAAACAGGAAAAGTGACGTTGGACATACACATACCATTGCAAATATTACAAACTTACAAGAAACCTTAAACAGGAAAAGTGCCGTTGGACATACACATACATCTTCTGAAATAACAGACTTAAACGTTAGCCTTGAAAAGAAAGCAGATAAAACATATGTCAATGAAATATACCAAAGTTTGATAGGAACAAAAAATATTGAAACTATTGTTGGTGACTTTTCTGTCAATGAAGAAAATAAATATTTTAGATGGCAGTTGGTACAGTCCTTAAAAAATGGTACACGGCATAAACTCATTCCGAAAAATAACAATGAAATGTATGTAAGCTATAAAAAGAATGATGGTACACAAGTTAAAGTTCCATTAGACAACAACTGCTACTTAAACTTATATGGAGACGAACAAAAGAAATATTTAAGAGTTTATGAAATGGCAGATATGACATTGCCTGACCCAGCTCCAGCACCATATTATTATGACTATGGAGATGACGATAGAACACCACATGTAGATGAACAAAAGCTAACATTATATTTAGATTATTATAGATATAAAAGATATAATGCAATAGAAAAAACGAGAATAGTATATTATTATACAGATGACAGAAATAAATATTATAGTCAAGATTTTACCTACCCTGAAAACATAAGATTATATTATAAAAAATATTCTGACACAAACCAGAAGAAACCTGAAATAGTTGCACTATATTTTAAGTTCAAAAGAGACAATCCTATAATATCTCATATGTTTGATTTAATGAACCCAGTAGGTTCTATTTATACATCTATGGAAGCAAGAGGTCCTCAAGTAATGTTTGGTGTTGGTGCATGGGAACAAATAGTCGACAGGTTTTTGTATTGTGCAAACTCTTCAAAAGGAAACAGGTGGAAGTAAAACGATTTCAGGTGAAAATTTACCTGCACACAGTCACTACATAGATTTAAGTACATCTCAAGCAGGTTGGCATAAGCATAGATATTGGGATTGGTCAGGAATGACAAAAGGTAAAGGATATGATGTTAAAGACGAGGTTAAGTTTGCTATAAATTGTTACTGGAGTGACACTCAGGGAGGAGGAAACCATACACATCGCGTTTCAGGATATACGCAAACAACGGGACAAAGTAAAGAATACATGCCACCTTACATGACAGTTTACGCATGGTATAGAAATGCTTAGTCGTCATTTTCAACTTCTTTAGCATATTCGTCAGGAGTTGTCTTATATTTGTTAGGAACTGTCTTTGAAAGTATACCACCTTGAACTTTGACAAGTTTGAAACGAGGTCTGACAATAGTAGTTTTATCTTCTGCTTGCAGTGTGTACATTTGCCATGTTTGCCTAAAACTTCATAATATTCTCTTGTATACTTTCTTCTATTTTTACGAACACGAATGTGAGTACCTGTCGGGTTCCCATTGTTGTCATAGTCAATAGTATTTCATATGGGTCGCGTTTAGGTATTTCTATTTTTACTTTGTCGCCTTTCTTAAGTTTGAAGCCCGGCATTCTTTCTTGTTTGTCTCTTTTGACTAAATTATTAAATATATAGTCTTTCTCTAAGTCAGGGTTGTTTTTCATTTCTTCAGGGGAGTGGTTTCCCAAACCTTTTTGTTTACGGTTATTGTAAATATTTAAAACTTGTCTCATCTTTGCCATGGAGAAGTGTCTATATTTGTCGTCATATGACATTTCATTTGCTTCACCACCTTGTGGTTGGTTTTAAGTCTCTTAACATTTTTATACAACCGTCAATGACACCAAGAGCAGAATGGTTTTGGTCGACAATGAAATATTGGTTTACATTTTTTGAACGCAGATAGTTTTTAATTCATCTGATTTGAAAGAACTTTCACAGTCAGATGTCAGTTTTGTTGGATGGTATTTGTCAACGAATATTGTCAAAGCAGTTTTCACATCTAAAATATTTTTGGACCATAATGGTATGGCTTCACAGTATCTTGTGTTTTGACCAACAAATATTAACCAGTATGGAGGTCCATCTGTTCTAACTCTCGGAATGTTTTCCAAGATATCCATAAACCAAGCATTTGGTGTTGAACTAAAAATTTTTATCATGAGTGCTTTCTTTGTCGCGTTAGAAACATAGGGGTCCTTGTTTGGATTCGTCATTTTTTACCCTATAAGAAATGGGTTTATTTGGCGCATTAGCAGGAGTTGCATCCAGATTTTTGCCCGCAGTGGGAACAATAGCCAGAGGTGTATTTGGAGTTGGAAGGAAGATTTTGGGTACATTAGGTATACTTAAAGAGAAAGCACAACCTATTATACAAACTGTACAGAAAGGTTGGGATGTAGCACGAGATGCAACAAATCTTATTCCAAATCCTGAAACAAGAGGAAAAGTTCAAGGATGGATGGACAATGTAGGAAGACAAGCAGGAAACTATTATAACAAAGCAAAATGACTACTATAACCAAGCAGGACACTATATGGACCAAGGTGAAAGATTCTTTAACAGAGGATATAACCATGCACAACAGTGGGTAAACAATAACCAACCGCAACCACCTCAAACGTGGGGAATGTAAAGTTTTTTACTGAGATGAAATGAACAATGCAGCATTGAGACAAATGAGTTCAAGATGGATTTGTCGGCTTCCAGCAGTTACACCACGTGTTTGTAAAGTTCTTCCTATACCTCAGGAAGTTTTAGACCGACTTAAAAAAACCTAAACAACCAGTTGAAAACAAACCAAACTAAATTTTTTTACTGAGATGAAATGACCGAAGAAGTTGAAACGGTAGATTTGACACACAAACAAAAAGTTCAGAACCATTGTCAAAATGTCAAAGAACTTACGGATGAAGAGAAAAATTCAATAATAGAAAGTGCCAGGTCTGGAAATACAAACCCTAACTATAAAGTCACTTTTTCATAGAAATGGAACGGCTAGTATCTAAAAAAGAAACAGACTCTCACAAATAAATATTGAAGTCTGAAGGAGCTTTCGAGACAACAGATGGAAAAGTTTACTTCACTGACCAACAGTTCATTATAGAACATCTCATTGACTTAGAGTCGAAATATTCTAACTTTACAACAAACACAAAAAGTTGAAAGGAAAACAAAAACAAATGGCATATGATATTTATGAAGATGTTGACGACACAACTGTTCCTGCAAGTGAAGTAAAGTCAGAGGAACCGAAAAGTGACGAAAAACCGATAGAAGAAGAAAAACCAAAAACTGAAGATAAACCAAAACCAAAGTTTAGTTTCCAAACTAAACCAAGTCAACCTTCATTAGCTGGTATGGGTTGGCGTCAAAGACTTATGGCAGCAGGCGGTTATGTAAAGTAAAGAAAAAATATTTTTTTATTTTTATAAAAATGCCCTCATATAGAATGGATAGAAAGTCTGCTAGAATAAAAGCAGAGTTACAAAGATATGGTTGGAGAGTTTCGAAGAATTTTAAATATAGGAAGGGAAGACCATAAAAGTCTATGACAAATTGTCTGGTCTTCGCTACGAAATGGATTTGGAAACAGCACGTGCCAATTATCCAAACAGACTAGAGAGGTTAGAAGAAGAACGTCTTATGGACATGCCTTTCGATGTTAGTGAACCTCAAGTTGAAGGACACGACGGCTTTGCCAGATTCTACTGGAAACATGACGAACAATTGCATCTTTGAGAAGGAAAAAAGGAAAAGGTGAAGACGCACATGCTCCCATGGAAAGAACAAGATATGCATATGAAAAGTATCGTGAAGTTAGAAGTCAAATTACATCTGGTCGAACCTTTACAGTAAACTTTGACGAAGGAAAGAACAAAGAAGGCTTCATGGAGTACTTGCTGCAATTCAGACGGAAATAAGAAAGGACACAATCTCAGATTGACCATAACAGATTTGGATGGTCACATTTACTATGCACATGGCAATGAACAAACAGCCGCAAAACTTCTTGACGCTTTCAAGACTACAAGAGAGAACAAATGGTTGACTCCGACTCAGACATTTTGAATGCAATTGAAGGAATTGCAAGTGTCAAGTTCGAATGGTACCAACCTAACCCTCAAGCAGTCAGACAACATGCTGGATACTTCCCCTTCATAAATAAGTTGACATTGACTTGACAAGGTATGGAATTTACAATTCAATTGAAACAATTGTCAATGAACCTTGCATTCTTACATGTCTCAGGAACTCTGGTCTTGTTACAGATGAGAAGATGAAGTATCTTGAGTCATGTGTGAAGACAAGGTACATTCTCAGAGGTCAATTGGCAAAAATTGCACCGTTGGCAAACGTCAATATCCGAGTCAACATACCTACAGCTAAAGGTTCTTCACATGACGACTATGTTGTTGACAAAGACTTACCATAGTTGAAGATTGTAATTGTCCACAACCACTTCATGTTGAACGAAAGTCTTACAAACCCATTCTTTGGTAAAAGTAAGTGCAACATTGTCAGAGCTGTCAACATTCTTTTCAAGAAAGGTTTGTTGGAACCAATTCCAGATGACAAGCTGACAGAAACTTTTGTACCAAAAGACGAAACAAACTTTTCATTGTTAGCAAGACCAAAAGTTGTTCCAGACAAAGTTTCTAGTACAAAAGAAGTACACGGTTCCACAAGGGGTTGGTATGTTCGGATACCAACCTGAACCAGAAGAACTTCCAATGAGGTTGCAAGAACTTCAAGATGCTATAAACAAACTTCCATTGAGACATCCAATTGACGTCAAATTATATTGGAGAGCATCTGAGTTAGGTCAGAAGGTTTTATATGAAACAGGTTGCTTCGACGATGTTTATGAGATAACAGGAGAAGTTTCTCAGAAGATAAGAGACTCACTTGAATTTCCACAAACTGGACCAATTGGTTGCAACAAGTTCGACTCAGATGAAAAGATATACTATGTCGACCTTAACGCTGCATACATGAGGTTTGTCCAATATATTCCGACTGGAATTCCAAACGAAGATGGTGAGTTCCCGGGAAGGAACTATACAGTTGGAAAAGTCATACAACAACTGTATGATATTAGGAAAGCTTCAAACCCCAAACTTGCAATGACACTCAAATTGCTTATGAATTCGACATGGGGATATTCCATTAAGAAACCTCAAGAGATGAAGAGTAAACATTATGAGAAGGTCGACAACTTTGTTGAAAGGTTTTCTCCTTTTGTTTTGAAGTACGAATTCACTCAAGGTCAAAGTGGCTTAGTAACCACATTAAAACCTATTGTCGAACATTGGTCTTACCCTCAGTTCGCAAAGGCAGTCCTTGACGAGTACAACAAATTCTTCTCCGAAGTCAAATCCAAAGTCAAGGTTTACTATGAGAACATTGACGCACTCATGACGAACGAAGAAGGCTATAACAAACTCATTGAAATGGGAATGGTCGGTGAAAAGATGGGTCAATTCAAATTGGACAAAATTTTCACCGAAGTTCATGTCCTCTCCAAGCGTAAGTACTGGGGTGTTAAAGAAGATGGTGAAATAGTTAAACATTGCATGAAATAAAAAATTTTTATTCGAATTTGAATTAAAATGTGGGAATTCTTGGGAACGGGAAAGACTTATTTACTTGAGGAACAGGTAAAGGTGGTGGAGGTGGAGGTGGCGGCAACCAGTCCATTTTATATTCCTTCCTAGCTAATTTCCGTTTAATTTCATGGTCGCCCTCGGAGTCTTTGAATCGGACAGGTCGAGTTACACCATTCTTGGTCTCAAACTCATATATAACCTGTTTGTCTGTATTTTCGTCGACTATGGCACGAGACACGAACATTGACCAAACGGACAAAAAGTGTCATTTCGGATGGTCAAGCAGCCAATCGCATTCGAGCACTTCGAAGAAGCCTTACGTTCCAAGGGAGAGGGTGTCTGGTGCAAGGCAGAGGTCATGAGACTCTACGAGCAGTACATCCTGGAAACAATAAGAATTACCGAAAAAGTGACAAAACATCAAAAACAGGGAGGGGTCTCAATTTTTATTACTTATATTATTTAACAATATTTATATAAATACTCTTTATAATATATTTTACTATAAAATTATACCTCAAATTCAAATATTTAAAATATTATTTACATAATTATCTCAAAATTATATTTTTATATATTATTTTTCATATGTATAAATCATATAATCTATATCTATGCAAATCTCATCTAAAATTTTTTGAAACAAACCGCTACCATTTTATAATGGTCCATCTTAAATTCATCATAAATTCTGGTACATGTTAGTACCAGAGTCTTCAAATCTCAAACACTCTGGTACCAACATGTACCAGACGCGAGTTTCCAATGCCCTCGTACGATTTTCTATTAAGATCTTCTTGAATGAGAAGGTCTTGATAGAAACTCGTACGAGGGCTTCTCTTTTAAATACTCTGGTATCGGAGTCGACTTTACAGCCCGTTCCCCAATTTTGAAGCTGGGGAAAGTTTTCAAGCAATGAAAGGGAAGCTCTCGCTATGAGGAGTAGGTGCCAAAAGTGCTTACTCTTAAACAACCGTCGGATTTCCGGGTGAAATCGTGACACACTTTCGTCTTTCGTAGACGGTGGTGGTTGTTACAAAAGGTAACTTCGAATGTAGCGTGAAATCTGCAAAAAAAATTCTGAAATTTGAATGGATAACACAAAAATTGAATAGTTTACGTCAATAAAAAAGATAAAAATGAAGCCAATGTGTCTCGAACCTAGGACTTAGAGCAGCAATCCCACTGTTTATCCCATTACACTACATGCATCTCTCACCTCAGTGAATGAGATCAACTATATGATAACTTTTTCCCCATTATATTCTTGTGGAAAAGTGACAAATAGCAACTTTGACCCTCTCTCTCGCTATGAGGTGAAAATCTAGAATTTTTACCTCATAGCGAGTAATCCTTTGTTAATTGCTTGAAAACTTTCTTCAAATTATCAAAATTTCGAGGAAAGTTTCCTTGCTTCAAAGTAGAGATGGAGCCCTTTGAGCCACTGCATATAGGTCAGTGACTCAAAATACTCCATCTCTACTAGAAATCGCCAAAATTTGGGTCACAATCTTTGAAATGCGACGCAAGTTTGGGCAATTTCGCGAGGGACTTGCTCCATTTGGTGCATAGATTCACACTCTATGCACCAGATGGAACAATTCTTTCGCTGACAGCGGGAGACTTTGCCTGAATAGTTTAACATTCAGACAAAGTTTTCCGCTGTCAGAGAGGAAATGGAAGGGTAAGAGGTATATATTCATAATGTATACCTCTTACTCTTCCATTCCCTCAAGAAAGTTCAAAAACTTATGTGAAATCAGTTCTGATTGCACCCAAGTTTTTGAACTTTGTATAAGGAATTGTTGGCTATGATGTACTGATCATGAATCAGTACATCATAGCCAACAATTCCTTCGCAAACAGTGGGAAACTTTGTCTGAATAGTTTAACATTCAGACAAAGTTTCCCGCTGTCAGGGAGGGAATTAGAGGGTGGGAGATATATAGATAGACTATAAATCTCTCACCCTTTAATTCCCTCAAGAAAGTTCAAAAACTTGGGTGCAATCAGAACTGATTGCACCCAAGTTTTTGAATTTTGTATAAGGAATTGTTGGCTATGATGTACTGATCATGAATCAGTACATCATAGCCAACAATTCTACCTTTTAACCAAAGATAATTGATTCGTATGTAAAATATTAAGCTAAAATTTCTCTTTCTTTTAGTACACATTCTTCCATTTCGTGTACATGTATCATATATTAAGTACTAGTTATCTATTCTATATCCTTTATCCCAATTTAGATACTCAAAGATAATTCTTTTTCAGAAGAAAAAAAATATTTTCTATTAAACCGTTATTTTTTCAATGTGAGTTTTCAATTTTATTTTTCCTTTTTGCTGCTCAATGCAACATCCTCCACCCGATCCTCCATGCGAGGTTGATCAAGCCATAGGATATTTAGAATATTCTCGTTTTGTTATAGCTGCAGAGCTGCATGGTAACATAAGATTTGTCAAAGACCCACAAAAACTATCAATTGGAACAGGAGTATTAATCTACCACCGATGCGAATACGAAGGCTGCCCAGCAGGCTTTAAATTTATTAAAAATTTCGACAATTACATTTTTAAATCTGCAAACTTAACTCATATTCACTCAGGACCACCACCACAACATAAAAATACACCTACAAGTGGTACTTACCGTGCTTGGATTAAAAAATTTCTCATGAATCACGGAAGTCCACTTAATGCAACACAAGAAGTCAACAAAACGCTTGAAATACCTAAAGATCATACTTGTATTCACATGACTATGAAACAAACTGCAATCAATCAATTGAAATATTATTTACAACAAAAAGATCTTATGAGATCTTTACCAGACATATCTTTAAATCAATTTCAATCTTTACAAAACTATGTTAATCAATGGGAAGATCAACATGATGACCTTATTTATTTTGACATTCAAGGTGAAGATACTGATTTTCCAGACAAATTGGTTTTTATTTACTCTGATAATGATATGATCTCTCAAATTCATGAAAAACCACCAATTTATCACTTAGACTCTACGTTTAAATTAATTATTCATGGATTTCCTTTTTATGTATTAGCTACCAAATTTGCTAATACTCATTCTATCCCTTTGTGTTATTTTATAATATATCCAGATAATAGTGAAAATATTTCTTTTTGCTTAAGTAAATATTTTGAAACAACTCACACAGAACCTGAATTTATCATGTCTGACTGTGCACTAAACATTTTCAACGGGATTAGGAATTCATTTCCGGAGTGCAATATCTTTTGGTGCGCGCCACATGTAATACGCGCACTTAAAAAGAATCTCTCAAAGATAAATGATGAAGAGATTAGATCAGAAGTCGAAAAATTTATGAACATTTTATGTTATTATCGTGATTGCACAGAAGAAGATGCTGCAAAAATGTATAAAGAGCACATTATTGATAAAATTCAAGATCAATTGGAATTTAATCAATACTTTACACGTCAGTGGGACATTCAAAAACAACAGTGGATAGCCGCTGCCAGACCAAATGAATTAACCGTTGTGAATAACGTTTCTGAATCTTTATTTAAAAAGATAAAATATCACGATTTTGGCTGCGTTAAAAATCAAAGAATTGATGTTTTTGTCAAAAATCTTTTAGAAGAAGTTGCACCCAATTACTTTTATCGTATTAAAAACGATTTACTTCAAACAGGTTTTATTCCTTCAATTAGAATTCGCGAGCCTCGATTGACAGATTATAAAACAAAATTGAAAAGAGAAGTTCAATCACGTTTATACCAAGTATTAAATTTTGTTCAGAATCAAGAAGCCAATTTGAATCCATTAAGATTTTTATTGGAAAATGCTGAAGAAAAACTGTTGTGCATGAAAAATAGCGTGACTTCACTTTTGACAGAAAGTGACACTATTTCTGATGGTTTTGTCATTTATTTGTCAGATTTATAAATGGATAATAATGCTGTAAATCAGATATTAATTAAAAATATTTACGATTTATTTGTCGAATTGAAAAGCAAAATGATATTTTTTTAATTGAAAAACGTTAATATCTGATATTTTGAAGTTTTTAATATTTGTTAGTATCTTAAATTATTGAATGCATACGTTTTTTATGTTCTCAATTTTAAAAAAATTGTGAAGAATTTAGTTTTTTGGAGATGGGTGTTTAATATTTGTGAGTGAGAATGCAAGCAGGAGTTTGGTACTTTAAGGTTAGGTTGAGATAGATTTCCCATTATATTATCTGTGAATATATTGTTTGAAAATTCAAGATATAAAAATATATTATCAAAAAATTTTATATTTTTAAATACAATAGGGTGGAAATATAGTACGATGAGATAGCAATGATATATTTTATAATGGGAGGTAATCTGAAGATAAGTAGCAAATTTTATGCGATTTTGATTGGGATTTGGAGGGTGTGAGTACTATAGCATGTAATAGTATCTCACACCCTCTAATTCTTCCTATGGCGCCGAAAAATTTTTGGTGAAATGTCGTCGCATTTCACCAAAAATTTTCGGCGCCATATAGAGAACTATAGTCTGCGAGGTACTGATTCTATCTATGTACCTCGCAGACCATAGTTCTCAGCCAAAATGGCTAATAATTTGAGAGTCTATATGATAATGTAAAAGTTAAAACATTCAAGTATTTAAGTATTTCTTTAAAATATTAAGTTTTTTATTTTTCCAATAAAATTCTAATATCAAATATTTTTATTTAACGATTAATTTTATTTATATTTTTATAGTTTTGTTTTAAGAAAAAATATTGTTAGGGTTTTATGGATTTTCAATTAATATACAAGATAATTCATGAATGTATATATTTCCAAGTTTTTAAGGATGCAACACTTTACATTTGTAAACTGTCAAAAATGAAGTCACGCTATTTTTCATGCATTACATGCTGAAGAAAAACTTTCTCAAATAAATGAGAAGATACAAAATTCAATTACATATTTAAGATCGTTTGAAATTCCAAATGAATTGTTAGATACGTATATGTTAGAAATTAATGAATTTTGTTATAATTCTCCAGATTATATTTTAGAACATTTCGAAGAATTTTTGGAGGATTTCAAAGAAAAGAATAATTTAATAGACTAAAAAATTTATTATTTTTATTTATTGTGAATTTTAAATTGTCACCTTTTAAGAGTTACTCCCTATTGAAAGTGTCACTTTTTCGGTGTCACTTTTTCGGAAATTCTTATATACTCTTCGAAGAAGCCTTACGTTCCAAGGGAGAGGGTGTCTGGTGCAAGGCAGAGGTCATGAGACTCTACGAGCAGTACATCCTCAATGCCTGGGAGGACAAATCGTCCTTGAATTGGCAATTCTACCAACTCCTCTGGGACGACCTCCTACGCAACTGGGAAGATAACGAAAGAGCCCAATTCAAAGGTCGGGAGCTAATTTTGTTTCGTACCGAAATGGCTCACAAAAAAGTGACAGAAAACCTTAAATTGCGCGGCATTTTTTAAAAAAATAAACATTAATTTTTGTGATTGATATTATGCATTTATTTATATTAATATAGATTTAAATTTAGGGGAAAATTGGGGAAAAAAATAAGATTGGAAGTCTTTAGGTAAGAAGGAAAGGGCAAGAGATATATAGTGTACCTATATACCTCTTGCCCTTTCATTCTAAGTAGAAATGGGAGAAACTTTGTCCGCATCATAAGTTATGCGGACAAAGTTTCTCCATTTCTAATGGAATTGTAGGCTATGAGGCACTGATATATAATCAGTACCTCATAGCCTACAATTCCCCTTATTAGATTCCAAACTTTGAGTTATGTCAAGACATTAACTCAAAGTTTGGAAAACTTCTTTCGTAAGAATCAATCGTCAAAAACCTCGATTGCAGTTATATTCATTGTGTTAAATTTGATTTATTTTGAAATTTTTATAAATTAAATTTTATATAACATAAAGCGTTATGAATTAGTATTTCCATATGAATTTTATCTCGAAAATAGTAATTCTGTCCAGTTATATTTCGGTTAATTTTGGAAATTTCTAGGAATACTTTAAGATAGTATGATTATATATAACTCTGCCTTCATGATTTATTTTAGCTTTCGCACAAAGCCAATCAATATCAATCTCTTCTGGAGAATGTCTTCTCATCTAGAATATTTTCAATACTTTACATACAAACATTTTTATTTCTAAAAAACTTTTTAATTTTTTCTAGGATATATGAATGAAAATAGTTAGAACAAGATTTTGAAGCTCAAAACATTAAAAATTATTAAAGATTTGTATAATATGATTAAAAATGGGAAATAATATGAGGCAATATAAAGGAATATGAATATTAAATAAATATATCTAAATAGAAAGAATCAGAAAAATCAAATTATTGGCGCCAAAAATGTCACTTTTTTGTGAGCCATTTCGGTATGAGATAGTCGGGAGCTAATTTTCCAAATTACCATTAATAGTGCCTACTTATCCAACTAAACACTTAAATTTACTTGGGGTTTCCCCCTAAAATATTTTTTTACTCTTAGAACCACTCGAGGTTCTCCTTACGGTTGTTGAGCTTGTCACCGTCAATGTGTCTGACCTTCGTCTTCTTGCCTGGATTTGGAACCCATTGAATTGCGACAAGCTTGCCCATGGAGATTGAACCGCGATTCCGAAGGTTAAGGTTCAAGTGTCCCAAGTTGTTGAGGACTGGGGTAAGAACCTTGCCTGTCTCCTTGTTGCGGATTTGGTATGGGTAGGGTTGGGAAATTTCGTAACCGTCATCGGCAACAAGGGTTGCCCATGTAGCGGATTCAGGAACTTCTTCGTGTTTCTCTTCTTCCTCTTCTTCCTCTTCTTCCTCGACAATTCCTTCTTCAATTTGGTACTCCGAAGTACGGTGTTGCATGTTCTGTCCTTTCCGAGTACTTCCAGATGGCGTCTATTCTTTCGAAGAAACGGTAGATGAGTCTGGCAAGGTCTCGGTTCTCTCTCGTAATTGCGCAAGGTTTCCGTGAAATCGTTCAGGCATTTCTCATTGGAAGCTTGGTCATGAGGACATCGGCTTTGAGATTGGTCATCTCTGTCATAAGATACTTTGGAGAGTCTTAATGGTGTTTGTCAGATGAGCTTTCAATTGGGCAATTTGAATTTGAACTGGGCGCTTGTCTGGCAACCTTGAAAGGACATCTGCTATTGTGTTCGGCTTCGGTGCTTGTTCGGACATCGAAAAAATGAAGTGGTTTGAGAATGGCGGTTTTACTTCAAAAAGCTTGTTATGACAGTTAAGTCATACAACAAGTTTAAAATAATATCTTGTTCTTCTTCTGAACGTTTGTTGTCTCTTCCGATAAAAGTTTCGAACATGAGAACCAAAAAACGTTTTTTGAGATTGCGGAAGAGTTCAGGCAAACGTTCATATTCTGGATATGTTGGGAGCAGTTCAAAACATATGAGCTGACTTTCGGACAAAATTGGGACGAAAAAACCAGAATTTTCGAAAAAGTGACACCAACTATTAAAGTTATTTTATTACTAGATTTATTTACAAATTATAAGATAATATCATTAACCGAATATATTTTTAATATAAATAAAAAACTTTTTTTTATACAAAAAATTACAATCAATCGATAAATATTATAAAACATTTATTCCAAAAAGATTAAGTAATAGGTGGGATCCTGCATAAAATATAATTTTATGTCATAAAGTTTACAAATTTTAGATGGACCACAGTGAGAATGTGAGTGGTTAATTTAAAGGTGGTCTGATAAAGATATCGAAGCTTACTCAACACAGCATGAAGCAGTTTCTAATACAATCTTACTAGTTGTGTTTCGGTCGCCAGCGCTCTCATAGGGGTGCTGATTTCAAAAACCACTACTTCAAATTATTCAACAATACTCAATGCAGCATGAAGCAGCTACTACTGCTGTATCTTACTGGTAGTGTTTTGGTCGTTGGCTCTTGCACAGTCTCTCAGATTTCAATTTTTTTTCAACACTATCTTGTTTCGCTCTCAGAAAGCTATCCTACAAAGACATCGAAGCTTACTCAACACAGCATGAAGAGTTTCTAATACACAATCTTACTAGTTTGTGTTTCGGTCGCCAGCGCTCTCATAGGGGTGCTGATTTCAAAAACCACTACTTCAAATTATTCAACAATACTCAATGCAGCATGAAGCAGCTACTACTGCTGTATCTTACTGGTAGTGTTTTGGTCGTTGGCTCTTGCACAGTCTCTCAGATTTTCAATTTTTTTTCAACACTATCTTGTTTCGCTTCAGAAAGCTATCCTACAAAGACATCGAAGCTTACTCAACACAGCATGAAGCAGTTTCTAATACACAATCTTACTAGTTGTGTTCGGTCGCCAGCGCTCTCATAGGGGTGCACCGAAATTCAATTGTTAATGATATCAATTCACAAATTGGAATCGAAGATCAGTATGAAATTTAAAATATAAATAAATTTTAATTATATTATTTTTAATTTTTTTAAATAAATATACATATATAAATACATGCTATTACATATATAAATTATATATATAAATATATACATATATAAATATATACATATATAATATATACATATATAAATATTATACATATATAATATATACATATAAATATTATATATATAATATAATACATATAAATATATACATATATAATATATACATATATAAATATATACATATATAATATATACATATATAAATATATACATATATAAATATATACATATATAAATATTACATATATAAATATATAATATAAAATATATACATATATAAATATATACATTATAAATATATACATATATAAATATATACATATATAAATATATACATATATAAATATATACATATATAAATATATACATATATAAATATATACATATTAAATATATACATATATAAATATATACATATATAAATATATACATAATAAATATATACATATATAATATATACATATATAAATATATACATATATAATACAAACATATATAAATATATTACATATATAATATACATATATAAATATATTTATATATATAAATATATAAATAACAAAATACAATCAAAAAATAGTGTTTGGAAATTTAAGGTTAAGTGTCACTTTTTCGTAAATTCTACCACACTCGTTCAGGCAAACGTTCATATTCTGGATATGTTGGGAGCAGTTCAAAACATATGAGCTGACTTTCGGACAAAATTGGGACAATGTCAGAAAATTCATCTTTGGTCGGACTGCTTGAAGGTAAGTCCCTTACATGTAAGTAGCTCTGGTAAAGTCTTCTCATTTCTGCTAACTTCTGGAGTATAGCTTCGTAATTTAAGAGTTTTAATTTTAATTGTCTTATTCCTCTCTTGACATCTAAACGGTAAGTATCCATGAGGTCAAGAGTAGCTTTGGTAGCTTTAAGTGGAGCTATCTGTTCCTTGACTTCTGCAATTTTGGTTGCAATTGTGGTTTGAGCTCTTTCAAGTTCGCCGTCTATGTCGTTCTCAACGCCTTCAACCATGACTTGAAACTCTTCATCGGTCCATTGAGATTGGTGTGGGACGAATTTAACTTGCTTCATTCAAAAAATGAAAAAACATGTTTTTACTCTAAACGTGCCATGTATATGGCTATAAGAAACTTACCAGAAGGTTTCTTCTTCACACGAGTCTCTGGTAACTTGAGAGTTCTTGTTGGAGTTGGGTCTGGAATTTCAATTCTTGCCACCATAAACTGTGTATTGACCGAACTTGCATTTGCAGGAAGACCGGTCACTACAAGGTTCACAGTTGAAATAGTTGTACTCAACCTTGGAAAATGATGAAGTGAAGTTGTCAAGAACATACTGCCATGCTGCTCTTCTGAGTTCGTCGGTATTTTGGAAGTGTTGCACCTTCGAGTCTTCGGACATGAAAAAATGACACTTTTTCTATTAAACCGTTTTGGCATTTCTCATGAGTGAGTATAGTTCTGCCGAACCATTGGAAGAGAAGAAATACCCTTGCTGGCAAAAGACAAAAATAGTTGCCTTAGTTGTCATTGCAATTGTACTCGTAATTGAATTCATTGTACTTCTCTTCACATACATAAAACTCAGCAATGGTATTTGCTTTAAGAAGCTACCATCTTACTAAGACTAAACACTTAGATTTTTCAAGCTTGACTTTTTACAATTTGAACTTTGTTTGCGTAGATATGAATTCTGAAAGAAGTATGAGGGTCTTGTATGACTTTGTACTTTCCCATAGTTCATGTCTGTCAAACTTACTGCCATGGACTCTTTCATAAGTTCCATGAAATCGTCTTCGGACAATCGGGGAAAAGTATTATGTCAGTAAGTATTCTTTTACATCCTTACTTAAACTCTTTGCTGTCTGTACACAAATGACAACTGAGATGTTAAAGTGTCTGAGCTTCTTAAGAATTCGACACATATCTTGTCTCTGTTCTTTAACAAAGGATGAGAGCGAAAGTCATCTAAGATAAGAAGACATCTATGAGGGTAAGTCTTCCAATCGTAAGATTGCAATTTCTTCGAATGTATTCTATCTCTTTCTGTTTGTTTCTGAAGTGTTTCTTCTCTAATATTCTCTGCATTTCCTCATTTGGGTCTTTAAACTTAGAATTTATATACTCATTTATAGCATTATACTTCAAAACTCTTCTTTGGTACTTCTTTATCCAATCTAACAACTCAGTATCCTTTATACATACTAACTTAGACTTCTTTATAATATTTTGAACGAATTGACGGTTTGGTCAAATTGACCAGAAGTCGAACAAATAACAACTAACTCATAGAATGGGTTCTTCTCATCTAGTTCTTGTTGTTGTGCAGCCATTTTAAGATAAGTGAAAGTCTTACCCGACCCAGGTGGTGCAATTAGACCTGTTATACCATTCTGAGCAAATAAGAACTTGTCATGTATAGGCTTTATCTGAGCATTTTCTAACTTCCTCTTGTTCTTGTTTAAACATTCTCAAATTTTTGTCAATGTCAGCAAACTTTTTTTCTAAATATATTTAGAAAAATTAAAATTTTTATCTTTTAGAAAATGTCTAGCGATTTCGCTATCTATATTCGAGACAAACTTTTTGACAGCAAAACATCTGTCGACATAAAATCTTACATAGTGTAAACAAGAAAGGTGAATTTGTTCTAAAGTTCTGTTTCTGGAATATGACAAGAACCATAAAACATTAAGCAGAGCCGTCTTAAAATTTGTCAATGACAGACTTGTTGACAGAGATGACGCCGATTGGAAAGATGAAGTCCAACAAAATTCTTAGAATGCAAAAGACACATGCGCTGTTCTTGAAGATGAAATAGAAAACAGAATAGATGAGCTATTAAAGGACAAAGAACTTTACATAAATATATGCGCAAATTTGACATAACTCCACCAGAAAGAAGAGGAAGAAAAGAAAGAAAAGAAAGTAGAAGAGAAGAAAGAACCTGAACCAGTTCCAGAGAAAAAGAAATTTGACATGTAAAAATAAAATTTTATTTTTAGAACATTTCTGGGTCAATGTCAATGTTCTCTTCCTCTTTAGGAATAAACACTGGCTTAGACTCTAAATCTTTTTACCCAATTTACCTTGAACTTCTACAACTTTAGACTCATAATATTCATAGTCGTCTGTCTTCTTTGGTTCATAAGGTATAACAAGTTTGTATGCTTTGCCTTCTTTAAGGTTTGAGAACTTTCTGTCAAACTTTCTTTGACTGTTAACAAACCTTCTATGTCTAAGTCTTCAAATTTCGCACCATTTTTAGTCACAATAGCAAACTTAACTGGTTCGATGTTCCAAACTTTGCTGAATGAAGACTTTTCAAAATGGTAGAAGTAAACATTCAAATATGTGAATAGGTCTAGTTCTCTTTAAGTCCTGACATGTACTTGTTTACTGAGATGAATTTCGTCATCTTTTCTATCGGATAAATTTTTTTTAAAATTTACTCAGAAAAATTTTTCTTTGTATATACACCATTCTGAAATCTAAAAGACTTTTGACATTTGCCAAGAATGTTCGTTTAGAAGCTGCCATATATAACCATATTCTTGACAATATTGTTTATACAAATCAATAAAGACCTTTCATCTAATGACACAAAGTCGTTTCTTCTATGAACAGTTCATATACACTCTTGTTTGCTTCTAACAATGTTTGTCTCTCTTCGGTATGTGGAATTTGTCTTGGATTGAACTTAGAAATATCTAATGTCATGAAATATGAGAACAAGTGGTTGTAAAAGTCAGATGTCAAAGTTTCTGCTAAGTCGTCAAAATATTCTGTATCTTGCATATGAGAATCTGACGTTCTGACAACTACATATCTTCTGTCAGAACTTTCTAACTTCATCGGAACAGCATTGTTTGAAACCATAATGAAGTTTGCAACATTTTCACAAACTCTTTGGTCTTTATACTTTCTTTCAACAACTCCAACTTTGTCTGTTATAAGACTCTTCAAAGCATCTGAGTTCAAAACTTTTGTTGTATCTATTCTTTGAAGTTCATTGCAAACTATAAGTTTCATATTCTCTATTGAGGAGTTAAACTTGCCACAGATGTTTTCTAAGTTTGTCATATTAGGGTTCGAATAACCTTCTAACAGTTTGCATAAGATATCTATAAAGAAAGTATTCTTACCAGTTCCTTGTTTTCCAATTATAATGAGAGCAGTTTCATTTTAAGCACTTGGATGTTGTAAGATGTTTGCAAACCAACATAAGATATACTCATAGACTCTTTCGTTTCCATTGCATATAATTTCTTTGACATGGTCTAACCAAGCTTCTATATTATTTTCTTTCCATTCTACTTGTTCATATTTATATCCAGTGAAGATAGAATAGAAGTTTGGAGAAGGTGTATAGAACTTTATACCTCGAACTGAAAAATCTTCAAGTTTTGACAATAAGATATCCCAAGCATCTAACATCTTCATGCCAACTTGTACGACTTTTATTTTCTTAAGTTTCTGTCTACATTCTTGTTCAGACACTATTGTTGCTCTTGGTTTGTTAAAGACAACATCCATTCTTTCATGACATAACATTCTGGGGCAAGTCAACATAAATGACTAAACGTTTCAAATTCTCGACTGCTTTGTTATAGTCTCTAAATGGACACATATTTCTGAATGCTTGGAAGTCATAAAAATCTGAAACATCTATTCTGTACATTTTTATAAAAATAAAAAAATAATATTTTTTTATTCTTGACTTTGTTATTCCATTTGTTGCATTTGTTGTTCTTGAGCTATTTGTTGTTGAAGTTGTTCTTGTAATACAATACTTTCACCAGTTGCATCTTCCAATTCGAAACTTTCTGCCGTCATTGACAAATACATAGGACATAAAAGTTTTACAGGAACAAAGTTTGCGTCAACTAATGTCAACGTTATACTTGCCAAAGTGTTTGAGTTCACTAAGGTTGAAAATTCTGCATTCGAATGAACAATAGGCAAACCAGCAGAGAAAGTATTGTTTATACGCATAAGTATCTTTTGGTCATATATTTTCTGTCGACATTCGAATAACACTTTGAACCTAAGTTTGAAACAATATATAAGATTGGTGTGCTTAATGTCAATGGAATAGACATTCCTTGTATGACACCTTTTCCTGTTATAGGAAACTGTTGGTAGTAAAAACCAGAAATAAGTTTTGTATTATAGCTCATATCGTTTATAGTAAACTCAGTCGGACATCCAAACATAATGAAACCTGCTCTAGTTGCAGCACATGTTACACCCGTACTTAAAGTATTAAATAAGTCAACAAAACCTGTTGGTGGTATATCTGAGTAAGTATCTTCAAAGGAGTATTTTTTACCATTCACAACAATAAAGTCTTCTGGTGTCAAAAGAGCAAAACAGGCTTTAGTCGTCATTGTGTTTAAGGTTAGTTTACAATATCGTCCTTGAGGACTTTGTAAGTTTGTTGTTATAGAATTATATGACTCAGGGTTTTTAGTCGTAATAGTATAAACCATTATGTCTTCTGCCATTTACTTAGCAAATAAATTTTAATGAAATGTTGTGGTCGTCAAATATTTTTATAACGTCTGGGAAACTATATTTTAAGTTCAACGTTTCACCTCCTTTCATAACGTATATCTTGTCAATGGCATTATATGAAACACCACAGCAACTAATGTCGGGTTCTATTTCTTTGATGTTTATATCGTCTGCCTCTGTCAAAAGTTTCAATAGTTCTTTCAAAACTTCATGAGGTGCAATGACATATGAGTTCACTTTTACAGGGTTGTGTTCGACCAAGTTTAACATTATACTTAAAGCTTGACAAATCTTCTCCTGAGTTTGAAGTTTGTCTTTCAGTTGTTGGTAGTCGTTTCGAATATCTGCAACAGAACTTAAGTCTCTGCTAACTTCAGGATATGTTGGTTCTTTTACAGGAACAATTGTTATACCATCTTCGTCTTCGTATGGTTTCCCCACTTCAACATCTCTGTCTTTGACATTGACAACAACACTTTGACTGTTTGTTTGAGTTGGTGAATTTAACTTCACATCTGCCACCGCCATTAAACCTTTTGAAACACTTATGCTTCTATTTTTCGGAAATGACATTTTACTTAGAATAAAAAGATGGACGTATTCGGATATCTTATTGAATTGAAGCAGAACAAAGTTTATACTCACAAACAATACAAATACATTGACAGAATAGTTCTTTACACAAACAATGGAAAATGTTATAGAATAGCAGTCTTTGCTGAACCAAATATTTTCATAAAGCAAAGAAAGTTGGTATAACTGAAATGGTGAAAGTTCTTGAAGCAGACAAAAATATAACTTCAAAACTTACAGATATTACTAAAGGAAAGTTTATAATACAATATTATGTCAAAACTGGCGTACTGTCAATATTTGACGGAGAGAAGTCAGTTCAAGAACAACTTACTGACCTGCTGCCAAAATCTGCTCGATGGAAGCTGTCGTTATGCCAATCTGAGGAGCCCCAGCAGGTTTCATCGAACGAATCTTCAAAAGAGCATCTTCCGTGAAAAGTGCTATTGGTTTTGTAAACTTCTTTGCTTTCAATTCATCTGGACCGTCTCTGTCACCAGTATATTGTATTTGAACTGTACCAACAGTTGAAATACCACCCATAAAGTCTTCTGAGTCAGCAAATGGAATGCCAAGCCAAAAGTTTGAACGGTCTCCATTTGTATATTGAGTTTTTTGACCTCCTGTATGAGTCCATACTTTCACATATGGCATAATAGAACTTTGCATTTCAGGGTTAATGGTTGTTGTGAAGTTGTTGTTAAAGTTCATAGCATCTAATGTCAAGTTGTATGACCTCATATCCTCAACTGTAGAATATTCTTCTCTTGGATAATATTTGCCATCTATGTTTATATGATATTTAATACCAGGGTTGTAGAAACAAGAATAGTCATTTATAGTTCGTCTGAACAGTACAAACATAGTATCTGCATGTTTCATTGCAGTTGTTAAAGCAATATCTGTTCTTGCACCTTCGGCTCCTGGATTTTGGTTTCCAACTTCACCTGCAAAGTCTTTGACAGATATTTGGTGTATAGGGAACATAAGTGGAACTGCGATATATTTGGCAGCTAAAGCATTTGAAATATCTGGGTCCAACATATAAACGGCAAGTCTGCTTTCTATTCTCTTGCATTCAAACTGTTCGCATGTGAACTTAACTGGGTCCCAAGCATCTCCAGCAGCATTGAAATAATAGTTTACTTCAGTGTTGAGGTTTGAGAAACCAAAGTCTAAGTCAACTTTGTCTTTGCAAAATTCGGCAAATGACGTTTGATTTGTTCCCTTTACGTCTGTAATAGTGAATGGGTCTTGTGTTGGTGCAATGACTAAGTTATTTTTGCTTGGAGTAAGTTCAATAGAAATTTTTCCTGCCCAGTTTGGCAAGTATCTTAAAAACCTGAAGATGAGGAAAGATGACAAAGGAACTCTAAGTTTCAGTTTTACTTTAGTGGCAGCAGTTCCATCTGAACCAGAAAGGTTAACATAAACTCCTGGAACGTTAGGGTCAAGTCTTCTTATTTTCTCAATGGTGGCATACTGGTCTGTTTGTTCTCTAGCTTGTGGTTGTACTGAGTTTCTCAAAGCGAACCATTCATAGTTTGCCCATGTTACTGTTTGAACTAAGTCAGAGTTAGAATATATCTTATATCCCATGAAAACTTCTGGAGCATATTGGTATCCGACATAGAAAATTCCATTGCAACCTTTCTTGTCAGACAACTTGGCAGAAGGTTTTATTTCAATGTCTTGTTCCACGTATAAGAATGAGTTGTCAATAGAAATAATATGAAACCTGTCGCAAGCAATATCTACTGTTGTTGAAGAACCTTCTCCAAACTCACCTACGTTTCCATAAGAAACAGCAGTTGTATATTCGTAAGTTCCAGGAACTATTTCTGACCTTCTACTGGCATTGTCGCATTCGTTATACCATTCGGAAACATTTCCGTTCATGGCATCCAAAACTGTTGGCGTTATATTCTGAGCGGCGTACATTTCATATGGGTAAAAATATAGAATAGTTGAATTTATGTGTCATAATAGAACCCACTCGTACCAAGCTTTACTTTCTTCCTGACTGAGTTTTTAACTCTTCTTTTTCCTTCATTGCCACTACTTTCACTAGATGAAGTTACTTCTTCACTATTTTCACTTTGTTCTACTCTTCTTCTTTGGTGTCGCTTTTGGTAACTTGCCCTCTGCTTCAAGTTGTTGCATCTTTGCCTCATGTTCACCTAGTATGTTGTAAATTTCCCATGTCCTTTTTGCCTTTGGGCTCTGGTCGCCCATCTCAGGTAACCTATATCCTAGAAAGATTTTGTCATAGTTTGTATTTTAGTCTTCGCGTATTGTTTGCATGACTCTTTCCTGAGTTTCCGGTTCAAGCTCTTCAAACAGAGCTTGTCCATATGGAATAAGCTCGTTTCCAAATATATGTTTTTGTAGCCATTCTGGTTTTCTTTCCATGTTACCAATAATATCTTTTGTGAATGGGAAAGCTTTTACCCAATGTTTCAGTCTTGCGTCATTTATTTCTGTAGTTGGTTTTATTTTGTCAAGGAACATGTTTTTCAATACTAACATTTCATTTGGTACTGTCCATTTGAGTTTTCTTAAATATTCATCCATTCTCGGTTCATTGTCTGCAAAGTAAGTTTTTATGACATTTTGCAAACTTTCGTTTGCAAGGTCATGTACAATAGGTTCTCTTCTTTCTCTCTCCCTAACTTTCTTTCTAAACTCTTCACCAAATATACCATCTCTATGGTTCTGTGTAGTTCTTTGAGATAAATGTTCTAGAACGTCAGGTGTTATATTTCCCTCAGCCATGTTCATTTCATACTGGTCCAAAATATCTGCATCTTTCATATCTTTCAATAGCATTAAAGCCGCGCTGAAAATACCAGCTATATCTGATTCACCATTCACTTCCATTGCGTCTACAACTTCTTGGAATTGAGGTTGTAAGTTTATGAACCACCTATCCGGATTAGCTTTATGACCCCATTTCATTGTAGTTCCATAGTCTGCAGAAACAAAAGTAGGTTTGTTTCCATATTGGTTAGGTTCTGAATGAACTTTAAACAATGTTTCATTTCTATATGTTTTGTTGAAATTTAACCTTTTATTTTCACCGAGTTCAGCCAAAGATTGAACGTTATATGGTCGTAAGTAAAAAGGATTATTGTATTTGCGTACATTTTCTTTCAGTACTTCCATTCTATGCTGAATATTTTCATCTGATGTTGGAGTCTTTTGTATGTCGGCGAACATTTTTCGATATTCTTCTACTATGTCAGCCGAATTTTTCTTAGACTCTTGGAAAGATTCCATATTCACCTCATACTCTTGTTGAGGGTCAAGATTTTTCGGCTGTTCCAAATCTTCATCTAGTTCTGTGAAGTTAGTTTCCAAAGGAGGGACTTGTTCGTTTCCTTCAGGCTCTTCTAGCTGTTGTTGCTGAACTATTTCTTCCATGTCTGGTTGTATCTGAACTTCTTCCTGTGGAGTTTCTTGTACCTCATCTGGTGGCATTTCATATATTCCGAGACCATTTTTAACAAGTTCCCTATCTAAGTCATCCGGACTCATAAACCTTTCTTCTTTCGTTCCGTCTCTATTTTTTACGCGTTTCATGAAGAGAGTTGAATTATCATTTAGCTCTGACACCAAATATCTCGGAGTAAATTCATTCATGTCATTTGGATGATATGGTATTAAATCATATCCCTTAGCGAGCTTGTATTTTCCAGGTTTGAGATTATATCCCATTTGATGCTGAACCATAAAGCTAAATCGGTTCGGGTCAGTATTTCCTTCCTTGAACTTTCTAATAGCTTCTTTATATCTGTCACTAAAGTCAAGAGTATCTGGGTAACCATAATCTTCCTTAAGCATTTTTAAGAATTCTTGGTTTCTTTTTTCTCTACTTCTTTTATGTCCTTGCTCTGTTTGTGGTTGTTGTTGTGCAGGGTTTTGAACTGTTGGTTGTTGTGCTGGTTGTGGAGGTGGTTGTGGTGCTGGTTTTGGTTGTGGTGCTGGATTTTGAACTGTTGGTTGTTGTGCAGGGTTTTGAACTGTTGGTTGTTGTGTTGGTTTTGGTGCATGCCTGTGTCTGTGTCCATGTGACGATGTAAATGTTTTAGGTAGTCCTGGTGCAGGTGCTTCTCTTGGAGGGTTTGGTGGTATATAAGTTCCACCAGCTGGCACATATGTTCCATCTGCAGCATAATGTCCTACCTGACTTTTCGTTCTTAAGAAAGCATTTACTAGGTCTGTTTTGGTCTGTTGTAACTCTTTTTCTTGACTTTCCACAACAGTTGCTCTAACGGCGTCATAGGCACTTTGAACTGCCTGTCTCGTTGCTGCATCTGTTATTTTCGTCATATTTTGTGCTACTTCTCTTAACTCGTTGTCGAAACCTTCAGACTTCAGTTTCTTTCCAGATGAGAAGTCGTTCACTAGTTTCACCTTACTATGAAGAGCTTCGAAGGCATTCTTAAAGTCAGCATTCATTAAAGCTTCATTTGAACTGTCTTCATCCGCTTGTATTTTTGTCCTTATTGACCCTATAAGTTGGGCTGCTTTAGCGTTGGCTTGGGCATCTAACCAGTCATTATTAGCTTTTATATATTCTGCACTTTTCATTGCCTTTTGCATGGCTGCGTCGTTATTTTTACTTTCTTGTGCTAAGTTTTCATACTGTACGGTTTGGTTTTGCAACTGTAAAAGTTTTTCTGCCTTTACATTTGCTTCAACTTCTTTTTTATACTCATCGCTATCCATATATGTCTTCAGGGCTTTTTGTTTTATCTCTTCATCTTTCAGTACTTTATATTGAGTAGTATGGTTTTTCAAATTTATAACATCTTGTTCCATTTTTGCTACTTCTGCTGCTTTTTCTGACACTTTTTTCGCATATTCCTCTGTACTTAGTTTTTCAGTTGTTCTTCTTTCTTCTTTTTCTCTACGTTTAACTCATTGAGTTTCTTTGTGTGTCTGTCATATTCTAGTTTCTTTTCGTTTTCACTTATTTGTTTCTGTATGTCTATGTTTGACTTTTGACATCTGTTATTTGATTTTTGAGTGAACTCAAATTCATTTGACTTTGAGGGTTATAAGCTGTTCCGTCTGCAGCTCCACCATAGCCTGCCATTTTCGCTAAAAGTGCCGCTCTTAAACCTCCACTCTGTGCACCAATAACTCGGTTTAAAAGCATAGGGTTGCTTGACATTTGTTGCAACATAGTGGGGTCATTCATCATTTGTTGTTGCAACTGTTGTTGTGGTGTCAGTTTTACTATTGGATGTTTCAATGCTCCCTTCCTCTTACGTATATTCTTACGTAGCTTACGTGGCATTTTAAGTGAAGTTAAAAAGCGGTTTTTGACAGATGTTTATATGACACTTTTTGTTCAGCTCAAAAAACTACTCGGTCAAAGTGTTGTCAGTTTTGTAAAATAACCGTCCTATCTCATTCTATAAGGGGAAAAAGGCTTCTCAAAGTATACTTCCTTGGAACGCCTGTAACTTTTCCTGTAGCGACGATAGACCCTTACTTGTCCGGACAAAGTTATACTATTTTGAGTGCTCTACAAAAAAGTCAACGGCGACGACTCTCAAAAACCGTTGTGTAAAAAGTTTTACCGTTGGACAAAAAAGTATATATAGAAAACAAAAAACGTTTATAGTTCATTCAATATTTGAGATAAACCGTTTTTCCAACGGTAACTATTAAATAAAATAAAAAAATAGACGGGGTCTCCGTTGGTAAAAACCATTTTTATTCAATATTCATTTTCCACAAACTTCTGGTCAGTTCATTTTTTCTCAATGGAGCCCAACACCACTGACACTGCTGTTACCAATTCTACCCTTTGTAGGGGACAACAAATGTTGTTAACAACATTCTTCAAGCAAACCCCAAAGGTTTCTCAACCTACTCCTTCGGTTGAAGCAACAATTCAGGGTCAATCAGACTCAAATTCGAATTCAAACCAAATTCCACCCAATTCTACTTCAAACCAACCTTCAAACGCACCAGAACAACACACACATGTCTCAACCTCTCAAACTACACAGCAAACACAAAAACAAACTTCCAATTCTGGTACAATTCCAATTGTACTTACTCATGAAGAAGAAGAAGAATATTTGGTAGAACCAGAAATAAAAGAAAGCGATATTCGTAAGGACGCAGTCAAGAGACTCGAACAATTCATGAAGAATTACTCAGAAAACTTAAGCATTAAAGACACAAATGACTATTCAGATTTCTACAATGATATTATTGAAGCCGTCAAAAAATTTGAAGATAATGTTCAAAATCCAACAAACCTTTCAGAATTCTTCTTCAAATTGCTTCCTTATACAGCAAATATCATTGGTTTACAGTTCTGTGACGAGTTTATTCAAACATTCAGTCCCAGACAGCAAAAAAGTCTATACGCACGTCTGAAACTGTTACATCCTTATCCACTTACATATAATTGGATTGAAGAACTTCAAGAACACGGAAAGGAACAACATTTCAAGTTCTATGTAGATGTTCCTCAAGGAAAGCTTGCTAAGACATTCACAATACAACCAAAACAATTCTATGAAGACTTTCTTCACGTAATTTCAACTATTGCTATGGTTGAGCCTGAAAGGGTTACATTCGGTCAAAGTGTTTCTCTATATAATGTTCGTCAAGGACGTGAGCCGCTTAAAATAGCCGAGTTTACCTCCTCCTCAGCACAGCTCAAATTGGACTGCGAATTCCAATTTGTTGGAAACTCCAAGTTCTCTCTCCATACACCATTCAACCAAGGCATCCGTATCTTCATTGCTGGATATGTTGGAGACCCTATAACAAATGATGATGAAGAAGAAACTTCAGAAGAAGATAACGATAGCGATGTCGTTCTTATCGAATAAAAACTTTAATTTTTTACTATATAATTTTTTTAGTTCTCCTCTGGGTTTTTTTAGGGGCTAGAGGGCGCAACGCGCCTGGAAGCCCCACTTACCTGACCTAATTCTTTATTAAGAAACAATAAAATGAAAATATAAAACTTTGTATGATTTGAGTGGATATTGAGAGTAATTTGTGAGTGTGCTTCAGCTGCATATGTAAGATTGTTCGGATTTAATTAAAAATTGTAAATTTTTTGTCTTTATATCAAACTATTCGACAAAACTTTGTATGATTTGAGTGGATATTGAGAGTAATTTGTGAGTGTGCTTCAGCTGCATATGTAAGATTGTTCGGATTTAATTAAAAATTGTAAATTTTTTGTCTTTATATCAAACTATTCGACAAAACTTTGTATGATTTGAGTGGATATTGAGAGTAATTTGTGAGTGTGCTTCAGCTGCATATGTAAGATTGTTCGGATTTAATTAAAAATTGTAAATTTTTTGTCTTTATATCAAACTATTCGACAAAACTTTGTATGATTTGAGTGGATATTGAGAGTAATTTGTGAGTGTGCTTCAGCTGCATATGTAAGATTGTTCGGATTTAATTAAAAATTGTAAATTTTTTGTCTTTATATCAAACTATTCGACAAAACTTTGTATGATTTGAGTGGATATTGAGAGTAATTTGTGAGTGTGCTTCGGCTGCATCCGCTAATTCCTTCTTCATTCTTAACATTCTTTGTTTTATTTAGAACTATATTATCTTATTTCTAAAAATAATACTGAATTTTTTAAAAAATCCAAATGTAATAAATGTAAGTGTTTATTCCTTAACTTCCTTTTTGTGATTTTTTGAATTTTCTTGTTTTTGAAATTATTTGTTAATCTCTAAGATTTTTTTCGAAGCCTGGTTCAGCGCAGAGATCTTTTGTCCATTTGGGGCCTCTTTCCCAGGCCTCAAATGGAGTCAATTTCTCCCCAAAGAGTTTGAATAATGCGGAGTGTTTCCATACCCTATTATACTGGGAAACAACATTGGGGATGAACTCAAAGACGTTCACTCCAGGGTTTGTCTTGAAAAGAGTCTCCCAACTCCTTTCAATTTTTCCATTTTCCTCTGGAGAGTACGGATGAGTTTTGAAATGTTTTATATTGAATTCTTGGCAAACCGCTTCAAAATCTTTTCCAATGAATTCTGTTCCATTATCTGTGAGAATTCCATGTGGAACTAATTTGACTAAATCAATTGCGTGACGAAATACTCTGGCAGTATTTTTCATTTCTTTTGTATCGAAAACATCCCAGCAAATAATGTATCTGCTTCTGTCATCAAGAAATGAAATTAAATATTGAAGGTTACCGTTATCGTCCTTCAGAAATTTCAAATCAGTATGCCACAATTGATTAACATATTGAGCAACGTATTCATGTGGATGTTCGTCGATTTTCTGATGCCTGTGAAATGTAAACAAATGTTGTTGATTGAAAATTTTGAAAGCATCGTTGAATGTAAATCTTTCGACTTTTTCGAAATATGATTCTTTGATCCTTTTGTATCCAATGTCATATTGTGCTTTAATTTCCAAAATTTTGTATACATCTTCCTCAAAAATTTTTTTCTTTGGTCTTCCTCTTTCTTTTATTGGATAGCCGAGTAGTACGAAAATTTTTTTCAAACGTTCTTTTCCTATTGAAAGTGTTTTTGCCGTATCTTCGAGAGTTACATTTGGATTATTAATGTATTCTTGATATTTTTCTTCAATTACGTTGAGAACCTGATCGGCGGGAACGGTTGGGAGTTGAAAAGTTTGAAGATCTTCTGGGTTTTCGAGACGAACCAAGATGTCTTCCATTTTTTAATTTGTAAATTTTTCAATTTTTCAAAAGATAATTTAAAAATACTAGTTATTTGATAAAATTTGTTTATTTAAAATAAAACAATTTTTTTGAAAAAATTATATTAATGATTTGAAGGCAAAAGCCAAAAACTTAATAGATAAAACGCTCTTTCTATATAGATCAACTTCTATTATTAAATTTATAAAAATGGAGAGATTTTGCAAGTTATTTTCTAATATATTATATTTATAATTATTTTATTTATCCCATTAATAATTGTGAACCCAGAACATCTTCCCTTCAAAGTGCCAAGCATCAACACACATTCTCACTCACAAATTTTTAAAACTCATTGCCAAAAATCTAAAAAACTCACAATTTTTTTTAAATTGATAACCCTCAAACCGTTTCCAATCAATAATTTGAGAGTCTATATGATAATGTAAAAGTTAAAACATTCAAGTATTTAAGTATTTCTTTAAAATATTAAGTTTTTTATTTTTCCAATAAAATTCTAATATCAAATATTTTTATTTAACGATTAATTTTATTTATATTTTTATAGTTTTTTTTAAGAAAAATATTGTTAGGGTTTTATGGATTTTCAATTAATATACAAGATAATTCATGAATGTATATATTTCCAAGTTTTTAAGGATGCATCACTTTACATTTGTAAACTGTCAAAAATGAAGTCACGCTATTTTTCATGCATTACAATTATTTTTTATTCCTTTGAAAAGTGACACTGGATAGTTTGTCCCTTTCTCAATCTTTATTCTAATACGGTTGACTTTCCTTGATCAATGGTATCTCAATCAATTTGTTTTATCAGCAAACTTTAAAAATTTGCTGGTTAAACTTTCTGTAATCTGATGCCAAGTTATTCATTTCTTGAAGAGTGTAGGGTCAACTTGTTCCAGGCTTTACTGGAAGACCGAAATGTCGGAAATTGTTGTAAATTTGAACCCAATCTTGAATATTTGATGTTGAAGTCAACAAGATATTAACTTGTGGTGATTCTGTTGTAAACAAAAACGATAAAAACGGTTTGACAGAAAAAGTGATACTTTACATGGCAAAAATAGAGCCTTACTTTTGAGATACTTGAGATTGAAACTGAATCTTATGAGGCGGTGATCTTGAATCACTACCTCATAAGGTTCAGTTTCATATAAAATTTGTTGCAATTTGTTATTCTTTTGCAATTATTTCTTATAAGATTTTACATCTTTTAGCGGGGAATGTTTGTTATCATGTATATATTATAAATATCTACACGATAACGAACATTCCTCGCTAAATTGCTGAGAAACTTTGAGGAAATGTCGAACAATTTCCTCAAAGTTTCTCAGATTTATATAGATCACTAGAGTCCCCTAGGCACTGATTCTGGTTCAGTACCTAGGAGGCTCTAGTTCTCTAACGAACTGATAAAATGTTTTTAAATTTTTGGATATTGCTACCTGTGAAGCACTGACTTCAAGTCAATACCTCACAGGTAGCAATTAGATTGAAAGATGGGAGAAACTTTGTCCGAATAGTTTAACATTCGGACAAAGTTTCTCCCATTTGTAGTGGAGATGGAAGGCTTTGAGGTATATTGTATTAATATATACCCAAAGCCTTCCATCTCCACTTGAAAGTGTCCAAACTTTGGGTTAATAGTTTGCAATTAACCCAAAGTTTGGACACTTTCTAGAAGGAATTGGAGGCTATGAGATACTGATGCAATGTCAGTAACTCATGGCTTCCAATTCCTTCCTAAAACTCATAAAAGTGGACATTACATGCATATAAATTTTGACATGTAAAGTCCACTTTTTGTGGGTGGGGATTTGACTCCGTCAAATCCCCTTTTTCGTTTACGAGAATTCTTTCATCTCATCTGATGATTAGAGATTTATTATAAATTCTTTTTTCGTCTCAACTTCCTCTTCCATATCAATTGTCATGAATTTAAAGCCGCCAGTTGTACGTCTAGCTGTTTCTTCTCCTGTAAAGGCACGTCTCATGATGGCGTGCATGAAAATTATGGCACTTTTTTCTCAATTATTCTATATAAAATATGTAGACACTATACATTGTGCGTACCCGTGTGATTACTCAATAGTCCCATTGTGTTTGGACAGTGAGCTGAAGACACTTGGACACGCACAATGTATTACTGTACTGGTTCAAACTTTGTTTAAAATCATATTAAATTAAAAATGTATGAAATTAAAATGATCTCTATTGTGCATGAAAAATAGCGCGACTTCACTTTTGACAAAAAGTGACACTATTTCTGATGTTTTTGTCATTTATTTGTCAGATTTATAAATGGATAATAATGCTGTAAATCAGATATTAATTAAAAATATTTACGATTTATTTGTCGAATTGAAAAGCAAAATGATATTTTTTTAATTGAAAAACGTTAATATCTGATATTTTGAAGTTTTTAATATTTGTTAGTATCTTAAATTATTGAATGCATACGTTTTTTATGTTCTCAATTTTAAAAAAATTGTGAAGAATTTAGTTTTTTGGAGATGGATGTTTAATATTTGTGAGTGAGAATGCAAGCAGGAGTTTGGTACTTTAAGGCTAGGTTGAGATAGATTTCCCATTATATTCTCTGTGAATATATTGTTTGAAAATTCAAGATATAAAAATATATTATCAAAAAATTTTATATTTTTAAATACAATAGGGTGGAAATATAGTACGATGAGATAGCAATGATATATTTTATAATGGGAGGTAATCTGAAGATAAGTAGCAAATTTTATGCGATTTTGGCTAAGAATTGGAGGGTGTGAGTACTATAGCATGTAATAGTATCTCACACCCTCCAATTCTTCCTATGGCGCCGAAAAATTTTTGGTGAAATGCGACGACATTTCACCAAAAAATTTTCGGCGCCATATAGAGAACTATAGTCTGCGAGGTACTGATTCTATCTATGTACCTCGCAGACCATAGTTCTCAGCCAAAATGGCTAATAATTTGAGAGTCTATATGATAATGTAAAAGTTAAAACATTCAAGTATTTAAGTATTTCTTTAAAATATTAAGTTTTTTATTTTTCCAATAAAATTCTAATATCAAATATTTTTATTTAACGATTAATTTTATTTATATTTTTATAGTTTTTTTTAAGAAAAAATATTGTTAGGGTTTTATGGATTTTCAATTAATATACAAGATAATTCATGAATGTATATATTTCCAAGTTTTTAAGGATGCATCACTTTACATTTGTAAACTGTCAAAAATGAAGTCACGCTATTTTTCATGCATTACAATTAAAATGATCTCGTTTTATTTTTTTTCTATCTAATTTGATAAATGATTTCTTCAACCTACTCTTTTACCTTTTCAATAATTTGCTTATCTGCTTAATTATTTCATTTTTGTTAGATGAAAATTTATTTATCATCCTTTGTTCAACTTTTTGTGCTCCTGATATTTCATCTATCAATTGACCGATTTTACCTTAATTTATCTGCTTTTTTTCTATTAAATTTTAACCTTCTTTCAATTTTTTATTTGTATTTTTAAACATCATGATTTCAGGATTTTCCTAAAGCGCCGTTAAAGAATCTCCTCCTTCGTAAAGATTTATTTTAAATTGTGAGATAAATGTAGAGTGATGGGATTTTACGAAAATGTGACACTTTCATGAGGGGGTGTCACTGTTTCTCGATCCGTACATTGGAGTGAAGATGGAGTTTTTTGAAGCACTGAAATATTATCAGTGCCTCAAAAAACTCCATCTTCATTCATAATGTACGAAATTTTCAGCAAATAAGTTATATCGCGGAGAAAGTTTCCTCACTTTCTAGAGGGAATTGTTCTCTCTAAGGTATATATTCTTAATATATACATCAGAGGGAACAATTCCCTCTTTAACATGCCAAAACTTGCGTCTGATTGTTTGCAATCAGACGCAAGTTTTGGCAATTTCTAGTGGGAATAGAGCCTTTTTAGGTACTGATTCATATGTAGTGCCTCAAAAGGCTCTATTCCCACTTTAAAGCAAGGAAACTTTCCCAAAATTTTTTAGAATTTGAGAAAAGTTTCCGAGACTTGATGTGAGGACTACTCGCTCTGAGGCACAAATTCTAGATTTGCACCTCACAGGGAGAATTTCCTCTCAAGGCTCGGAAACTTTCCCAAAATCAAAAACTGGGGAAAGGGCTGTAAGGTCGACTCTGGTACAAATAGGTACCAGAGTATTATATTAAAATGCTCTCACAAGAAGCTCTAAGAAGTTCTTCTCGAATCAGAAGAACTTCTTAGAGCTTCTCGTGAGAACAGTGGAAACCCGTCTCCGGTATATGTTGATACCAGAGTTTTTTATATTTGAAGACTCTGGTACCAATATGTACCGGAGTAGATGAAGAATGTGAGGTGGACCATCATTTTTTGATGGCGGTTTAATTGAAATTTAAAAATAAGATATTATGATAAATATATGATATTTGAGAGATACAAATGTTAAATTAAATATATAATATCTTAGAAATTGAGATATATTTTTTATTTTGAAAATATGAATTTTTTTGATATTTTTATGAGAGAATTGATTTTAAATAAGACAGAGATATTATATATATAATATTTTAAAAAATAATTTTGAGACCCACTCCCCTGTTTTCACACTCAATGTCACTTTTTCGAAAAATGTCGCTGTCTCGATAAATGTATGATGCAGTGCCATTTTTCTCTCTTTTCCCATTTTGTCTGTGGCAGTGTAATCATGCGCAAATAATTTGGGGTCGGGGGTCCAATTCAAAAGTCCATTTGACTTCTGAGTCCCATGCCTCCTTTGATGTGAGTTTCTTATTGTAAAGCTCCTCATATCAAAAATGTTTCTGACACTTTACAGAGAAAAAATGATACTTTACAAAATGTTATTTTTAATATTTTTTTAATTTTTAACTAGTCAATATTGTAATAAACAGAAATTCATCAAAAGTGACAGCTCTCAATTTTTTGACATTTGTAAATTCTAAATTGAATGAGAACAATGAAATAATACTAAGCATAATGTAATGCATGAAAAATAGCGTGACTTCATTTTTGACAGTTTACAAATGTAAAGTGATGCATCCTTAAAAACTTGGAAATATATACATTCATGAATTATCTTGTATATTAATTGAAAATCCATAAAACCCTAACAATATTTTTCTTAAAAAAACTATAAAAATATAAATAAAATTAATCGTTAAATAAAATATTTGATATTAGAATTTTATTGGAAAAATAAAAAACTTAATATTTTAAAGAAATACTTAAATACTTGAATGTTTTAACTTTTACATTATCATATAGACTCTCAAATTATTAGCCATTTTGGCTGAGAACTATGGTCTGCGAGGTACATAGATAGAATCAGTACCTCGCAGACTATAGTTCTCTATATGGCGCCGAAAATTTTTTGGTGAAATGTCGTCGCATTTCACCAAAAATTTTTCGGCGCCATAGGAAGAATTGGAGGGTGTGAGATACTATTACATGCTATAGTATACACACCCTCCAACTCCCAATCAAAATCGCATAAAATTTGCTACTTATCTTCAGATTACCTCCCATTATAAAATATATCATTGCTATCTCATCGTACTATATTTCCACCCTATTGTATTTAAAAATATAAAATTTTTTGATAATATATTTTTATATCTTGAATTTTCAAACAATATATTCACAGAGAATATAATGGGAAATCTATCTCAACCTAGCCTTAAAGTACCAAACTCCTGCTTGCATTCTCACTCACAAATATTAAACATCCATCTCCAAAAAACTAAATTCTTCACAATTTTTTTAAAATTGAGAACATAAAAAACGTATGCATTCAATAATTTAAGATACTAACAAATATTAAAAACTTCAAAATATCAGATATTAACGTTTTTCAATTAAAAAAATATCATTTTGCTTTTCAATTCGACAAATAAATCGTAAATATTTTTAATTAATATCTGATTTACAGCATTATTATCCATTTATAAATCTGACAAATAAATGACAAAAACATCAGAAATAGTGTCACTTTTTGTCAAAAGTGAAGTCACGCTATTTTTCATGCACAACATAATACTAAGCATAATACAATATTCTAGATTTAATTATAATTAGGAAAAGTTAGTTTTGAGAGTACTTTTCATAGGCATATAGAATGAAATCTTCTGAAAAATAATATCACATAAACTCATATTATTTTCTAATATATAACTATTTTATATAAAAATCAAATTCAATGATCTTAAAAGCGAATGATAAACCTCAAAATTTACGAATATAATGAGTGGGAATATAATGCTTATCTATCATAAAACCATATGAAATATCAATTTTTGCTTTACGCCTAATTTTTGACGACAATTAGCAAAAAATGTTAAATGTTAACACTCAGTCCATTTGAATATGAAAAATAAAATTGACTTTGATTAAATGTTTTTATTTATCATGCAATTCTTCTTGCGACCAAAGATTGAATAAAGTTCAAAAAATAAGATAGCTTAAAAAATAATATACGGTAGTGTTTACTAATAGATGAATAGTATATAAATTCTATTAAAATGGATTTGATCCAAAAAAATATACAAAATTTGATCATAAATAAAATCGTTTTAAATTACTTCTTCATTTAAATTATAACAATTATTTTTGGTTTATATTTTTTGGATCAAATCCATTTTAATAGAATTTATATACTATTCATCTATTAGTAAACACTACCGTATATTATTTTTTAAGCTATCTTATTTTTTGAACTTTTATTCAAATCTTTGGTCGCAAGAAGAATTGCATGATAAATAAAAACATTTAATCAAAGTCAATTTTATTTTTCATATTCAAATGGACTGAGTGTTAACATTTAACATTTTTTGCTAATTGTCGTCAAAAATTAGGCGTAAAGCAAAAATTGATATTTCATATGGTTTTATGATAGATAATCATTATATTTCCACTTATTATATTCGTAAATTTTGAGGTTTATCCTTCGCTTTTAAGATCATTGAATTTGATTTTTATATAAAATAGTTATATATTAGAAAATAATATGAGTTTATGTGATATTATTTTTCAGAAGATTTTGTGTTCTTCTTCAAAATTTTATTTTTTATTAAAAAGAATCTTTACAAAATATAAATTTACTTTAATTAATATTTAAAAACGTGCTCTATCAAAAGTTCCAAAAATTCAATATTTTAGCTTTTCTGGGGTGTCACTTTTGATGAATTTCTGTTTACAACAATATATATATTTGATATATTATAAAATAAAAAAATTAATTAAACTATTAAATAATATTATGTCTTCATGGCCTAACAAAAATAAACCTTTGAATTTTTTTATTTTTAATGGAATCTCCAGATGAATATGAACTTCCTGATGGAATTACTGCATCACGAATTAGATTTGTTCACAGAATGTATCAAAATGGAGAATTTAAAACTTTAAATAGTGCCGCTCAATTCCTCCACATAAGAAAAGAAAAATTATCAGAATTATTTAATCATTTTAATTTACCAATAAAAAAGAAAGGAAGGCTAAAAAAGAAATTGATGAAAATATTGCCCTTCAAGTTTTGGCAGAAAAAGCTCAATTTGATGTCGGTTATCATCGTATTAAAAACTCACTTTTCAGAGAAAATAAAAATGTGAGCGATAGAGATATCAAAAAAGTATTTGATGAATATATGTGCTACAAATACAAAAAAGACGATCTAAAAGAGCCGGTTACATTATACAGATATGTTGCTCAATATGCAAATCAACTTTGTCACACGCATCTAAAAATGTTTTATAATGAAGAAAATAGCAAACAATATTTAATTGCATTTTTGGATGATCGCACAAGGTATATAATTTATTGGCAAGTCTTAAATGACAAAACAATGGAATCTACAGCAAACGCCTTAAAAAATGCAATTGAAACCACAAATTTTAAACCACAAAAAGTAATAATGGACAACGGTAAAGAATTTGTGGGAATTCAATTTCAAAACGAACTTTCCGATCATGATGTTGGACAATGGCGAACATTGCCCTATACACTACACCAAAACGGAAAAGTTGAAAGAGTTTGGAATACTCTGTTCAATGCTCGTCAGAAGGTTGTCCCAGTTCTTGAGTAACTTTCATCCTTGATCACATCTTATAATGAGAGGTGGGCACATCGAAGTTTGGAAGAGTTTTACAAAAAGAAACTCACACCAAAGGAGGCATGGGACTCAGAAGTCAAATGGACATTCGAATTGGACCCCGACCCTCTAATTATCTACGAAGAATTTCAAAAAATCATAGATTAACGACATAGTATGAATAAAAACATCATTTATATTGTTATATACGAAAACGATAAAAATGGTTTGACAGAAAAGTGACAACTTTATGTGACAAAAATATAAAAAGTGACATTTTATTCATCATTATCTTCTTCATAATTTATTTCATATTCTTCTTCATATCCACCTTCATATTCTTCACTTTGTCACTCCTTCTCTTTTTTACCATCTTTATTATCGATTTCTTCTTCCTCATCTTGGAGTTCTGGTATTTCTCTAGCCTGTACTGATCCTGGGAGAAAGTCTTGGGTAACTCCATCAACGACCCATTTGGCAGGCATTCCTGGTCTCCAAATGGGCCCCTTCATCCATAATTCATTTGGACTATAATTGATTTTCCTTCCATTGAGAAGACGTGTCGGTAGTGCGGCATGGGGCTTGGAGTTATAGGAATTGACCCAACTCTGAATTTTCTATATTGGGCCACAATCGCTCAATCTTACCGTTTTGGTAAGGGCAATGTGGCACAATATAGACATTTCGAATTCCTTTGCATCTCATCGCTTGTAGGAATTCACCTCTATTCTCTCCTCCATTATCAGACCATATGGTATGAGGGGGACCAAAACGTTTTATGGCCCGCTCAATTACCTTAACGGTCTGATTTGCATGTTTGGAGGAGAGATGCTGCCACTCCAAAACCATTCTGGTACAATCATCTATTACTCCATACAATAATTCACTTCTGCGTTTATTGAGAAAGTGAATGTCAACGTGCCAGATTTGATTTGGAAGTAAAGCCTCGTATCTTGTCCTCCCTTTAGGTCTCTTGGGTCCCCGTGGACGTGTTAATCCAAGAATGATAAAAGCCTTTTCGACCATATGCCTTGATGGAGCCTGAGGTAGAGGGAGAGGAAGATATTTGATATTTTGTAAATTTATAGCATATGGAGTAGGGTTATCATCTTGATTAATGTCAGCGGGGATTTCTTTAGAGATAAGATTGAGAGGCCTGTCACGTCGCACATTCTGAAACCAGTCCTGTGTTGAGCTCATAACTGGAAGCAGGCCATCTTTCATTCGAACAAAATCTTGTTCATGCTCATGGGCGAATGCTATATCTTTATTAAGCCTAAGGTAAGTGGGGATGATACCATGTCGCCCATGTTGTTCGAATAAATTGAGAATGGCCTGCATGAGATCATCAGGAACTGGTTGTTTGGGTCTACCACGGGAAAGTGGAATATCAACAAACTGGTCGTGCGGACGAGATTGAGGATTAGGAGGATTGGCACGTTGACTTGATTGATCGAACTGATGGGATTAGGAGCAAGTTGATTGTATGTACCAGATGATTGGTTTGAAGGAGTGGCTTGAGGATTTAACTGTTGTGCACTACTAAGAGGAGTATAACCATTGCTGGGTCTGAGCTGTTGTTGTGCACTATTAAGAGGAGATGTACCATTGCTGGGTCTGAGCTGTTGTTGTGCACTACTAAGAGGAGATGTACCATTGCTGGGTCTGAGCTGTTGTTGTGCACTACTAAGAGGAGATGTACCATTGCTGGGTCTGAGCTGTTGTTGTGCACTATTAAGAGGAGATGTACCATTGCTGGGTCTGAGCTGTTGTTGTGCACTATTAAGAGAAGATGTACCATAGTTAGTATGGGTTAGTCGTGTACGGCGGCACTGCGCACCTACTTACCCATGATCTGTGAATTTGACACTTTACAAAACCGTTAATGTATATTTTACAACACAAACGACAACACTAACTTAACCTTAAATATTTACAAAGCCGCCAACCACTTCACCTCACTAACGACTTCGCTAACGAACTCACTAATGAAAAAAATAAACGTTCTCATAAATTTTCTTCTATATCTTCATCGTCAATGTTAACTCTATTGTAGTCATACTTGAAGTCATAAAGTTTCTCAAGTTTTGAAATGCATAGTCTTGTTAACTTACCTTCATCATCATAAGTTTTTATAAAACTACCATGACAATCTTTATACACAGTCAATGTATAATCTACTGGTCTAGGATGAAGTGTAAAGAACATGTTATACTCAGGAAGGAAGAATAAATGTTTAAATGTATGTTTGTTATATTTTTCGATTTGTATGAGTTGCTTTTGTTCTGTCATTTATATAAAAATAAAATAAAAAAATAAACTTAAAAATTAATGATATCACCACCCTCACACGTATGAAAACATAGCCCAAAAATAAATTTAGGTGAAGTGGTGAGATCTCACCTCTTTTTTCACCTGTTTTTTCACCCTGTTGAATTCATTGCTTTATAACTCTCTTCCTTGGTTTCTTTTTAGTTGCTTTCTTCACGTCTGTCTCCAACTTGACTGTCTTTCTTCTTCGTCCGTAATGATACCAGTTACTTCCACCAGTCAATGGGTCAAATGGTCGTTCATAAGGGTTTCCATACATTCCATAGGGACCATACGGAAGAACTACTGGTGGAGAAGAAACATTTTCTTTAGTTCCATCGACTCTATTTAAATGCATTGTTTCACCTTTCATCTGGTCATTAAAGTCTTTTGCGTGTTTTGCAAACTCATCGTCCTTTCCTAAAGCATTTTCTGACTCAGTCGCAACCAAATTGGATGCTTTATTTATGAGCCCTATTTTATTTAATCTTAACTTCTTTGCAACCCAGCCTCCAATCTTCCCTTTATTTGCATCTAATGTCTTCGAAACCCTTCCTCCACTCATTTTATTTACTGCGTCATAAGCTCCAAGTGCTTTTGCTCCAAATGCTAATGCTTTTGTTCCCATTGCGCCTAAAGCTGCCCAAGCTACCATTTACACCATATTAAAATCATCTCTCTTCAATATTATCTCATAAAAGTTCTCGTTACTGGAGAAAGTCAATGAAACATAAGCGTTCTCACGGGCTTCGCCCTCACCGCTTTGCGGTCTATCTAACTTATTTCTTATATCATCTATACGCTTCAAAATGTCTGAACAATTGCTAACATCTTCTACAACAGTTATTTCATCATGAATGACCTTCAAGAACAAGCTCATTTAATATGCAATTAAAATCATTTCAATAATGAGTCCATCCTTTCCATCTTTAGGTAGCACAACATCTTTCATTGAAGAAGGTTCGACAAGTCTTATGTTAAACTTACTGACAAAGTTTGTTATACTATAATGCTTCGGCGGCGAATACATATAGTTTGAAAGACATAATATAGATTCTTCAGCAAATTCACTTATACTGGATTTTATAACAATGTTCTCACGAGACCAAATGCCACCAATTGACAATCTTGTAAGCAATCCTGCTGAACCTTCAACTGTAAACGTCGATGGTAACATTCCACGAAGGTCATCTATTGACATCGTTGAGTCACTGTATTTAAATATTTTCTTAAAGCAATCGTCATTATCTAACCATGCAATAGCTTTGAAGTTTTCATTCGAATATACATCTGCTTCATTAAATGTAAAACCTGACTTCTTTGCAGAGACGACTTTAAAATCTATTGAGTTTGTTTCAAAATTATATGCTATGGTAACTTCTGAAGGTAATGGATGTCCTTCCGCAGTCAGTTGTTCTCTCACTACCGTTTGAAGCTTTGTTAAAAACTTTCATGTCATCTCCTGTATCTAAGTTCACATACACAGCAACAGGAAAACTATCTTGCTTCTTTGTTTCATCATTATACCTCAAAACATTAAAGTTCTTCAATAATATTGTTCTTCCTGCTGGAATACTTCGAACCTGTCTGATTTCAATAGCTTTCTCACCTCCTACATACTCTACCCAGTGTCTTGGATATTCATAAGTATACTGACTTTCTTGAATTTTGGTTGGTTTCATCATAACGTGTTCATAGTATATCTTTATACTCTTGTCAGTTAGACTCGGTGCTATGTTCTGAATATTTCTGACTTGCATTTTTAATGGAGATAAAATGAAGCATTTAATACATGACGTAGATGAAGACATGAATGAAACTACAGACAAACTTAACTCTTCTCTTATTCTTCCTTTCAGTAAGGACTATGAGTTCTGTTCAAATGGTGTTTATTTCTATTGTGGAAAGATGGGTTCAGGTAAGACATTTAACCTCATTCGTCATATACTCATAACAGAACGTTTAGGAAACGACTCTTACTATGACCAAATCATTATATCAGCAACTTCAGACTCTATGGACTCAACAGCGAAAACATTTATGTCAAAAGTTCAAGCCTCTGTCGTTAAAGTTCCAGACAGTGAACTCATTGAATTTCTTCAACGTTACATTCGACGTAAGAGGAAATATTATGCCATCGTGAGTTCATACAGTCAGGAATGCAAAAGACTTCTGAGGAGATGGAAAGAATTATTGACAAACACCACTTACGTCAATACTCAGGAGTTTACGATATGAAACGACTTACAAACTACATTCTGTCAAAACTTTCAAAATACCCCTTCAAAAAATATCCTTCAAACACTTGTTTGTGACGACTTCGCGGAAAAGGTTTAGTGTCAAAACCAGACTCACCATTAGCTAACATCATTACTAAAGTCAGACATTACCACTTAACTGTAGCAATACTTATGCAAACATGGCGTTTTCTTGCTTTAAACATAAAACGTCTCATAACTGACTTCGTTATCTTTCAAGGTTTCTCACGTTATGATATTGAACTCATTTGGAAACAGTCAGGTATAACATTACCTTTTGAAGAAATTTGGGAAGCATATAAGTCTCTCATCTCTCCTCGTTCATACCTTGAGATTCATATCATGACTAATACCATTAAAGTCAAAAATATTCCATGGGAACGACCAACATTGTTTTAAAGTTTAACCTTCAATTGACTGATGGTAAACAAATTCCATGCATCTCTGTCGCCATTTCTGTTAATATTTTTGCTGTCATTCATATCATCCACTTCCCCATCCGTTAGCTTTTGAGGATATGCGTTAGAATAGCTGTTCTTAAATGAAGGCTTTTCACCTTTGAGAGCATAAACTCTATAACTTTCTGCATACTTTATGTTTGAACCTCCTGAGCCATCATTGACATAAATTTTTATAGGCTTCCACCCTTTGTTCATGTTCCTGCTTCTTCCCTTAGCTCTTTTGTTCAGTAGTTCTACATCTTTATACACAGCTCCTGTCTCAGTGAATTCAACAATATTTTCATTCGTTAGCTTTACATTCAAACCCTTGTCGAGTATATTGTTCATTTCATACATATAAAAGGTTTTTATTCTATATGAAATGAGAAGCAAATCCATCTTAGCTGGTGCCGTTAATGTTCCAATTGAACCAACATCAAATGTTGACTCACGAACGACAAACAATATTGTCATAAAGAACTATAGTTCAGAGTGTTTGAAAGAAAAAGAACCAGAGCTGAAATCCGTGAATTTAAACTCAGCTTCAAACGCTAACGCTACATCAGACGTTAAGTTAGAGTATCCACCACTGGACCAAGTTCTTTCAAGAGAAGCCAACGACAATCCTTACACAAATGTTCAAACAAATCCTTCAGATAACGTAGACCATTACCTTCTTCAGTTATACCAAACAATTTTACTCAAAGACGATAAGAAGCTTTTGGTAAATCTTATAAGCAAGAACCAAATAATTCTAACAAAGGAGGACCTTGAAAATGTTATATCACGAATAACAGGGAAACAATGTGTCATTGACTATCTCGACCCTGAAATCGAATGCTGTGGTCAAACGCCACCATTCATGAAAATAGGTAACATCCGCATCATTGAAACACCAGGAACTACAGGAGTTGAGTTTAAGTATAAATATTCGAACGAGTATACAAAACTTTCAACAGAATATAAACTTTGCTTGAAATATGTTTTAGTAAATTAAAGCAATTTGTAATATCTATCCAAAACTTCTTCAACAGTATCGAACTCATCTTCATAATGCAAACCTAATCTTATTGACTTGGTGCAGTTTTCACTAACACAATATTTTTCTGTTCTCTTGACTGACATAACTAACTCATTTGTTTCATCAAACAGCAACAACCAAAGTTCATGACCTAATACATAACATTCATACTTTATATTTTTAGCTCTGAGTTCTCTTGTAAGCTGTTGCATTTAATATTTTCTAAAAAGTCAACTTCAACAGTCATTCGCACTGGTGCCTTCAGTTCTACAGGCTCTCCTTGAAAGTCAACAAGTCTGAATTGCATGTCTTTCAAATTATGAGGACTAATGCGAACCCATTTACCTAAATGAGTTGCTATGACAGGAACGTTTGGAATGAACATTGAATTGACTGCATAACAGAAAGACTTATATTCTACTGAACCTTTACTATTAACTCCTGAAATACCTGTGACATTAGCTATTTTTGACTCAATGTATAAACAATTACCATAACATACGTATGGAACAGATTTCATCTCAATCGTTTTGTCAACACTTTTCAAAGGAAATGTCATATGGTATGCACCCAGAAGCAATTGAACTCTATGACTCATTCGTGTTATCTTAAACTCCTTCGCATAACTGAACTTCAAAACTCCTGCAATAAGTTTAACATTCATTAAGTTTTCTTCGTTATCCTTGTTTATTGTAGTATTTATGAGAGCATTTAACACTCCAGCTAATGTTTCCATCTTATATTCTACATTATTGTGAAATCTTATTTTGTGCTTCTTTCCATCTATTTCAAACTCCATGAAATCTGTTTCGTCAGTTATGACAAAAGTTGCGATAGTATTGAAGTCAACAACTCTGAAAGCAAGTGCTTCATTCTGAAGACCTAAGTTTGTTTGTAGCTTTACTGTCCCGTATTCGTTTGGGTCTGTACTTTGCAAATAGAACAACATTTTATTCTCATTAAAATATGAGTATAGCTGCATATGCGTATGAAGCTGACAGAGCTAAACGTTTATATTTTGGTCAATACTCTCTCACACTTACTGACAAATATATTGTTATTTCTGATGGAAATACTGAGAAATATATAACATGGAAGGACTATGAAAAGTTTGACCCTATTTTAACTCCATGTACTATGCCTTTCATTGTAAATGGTGAAGTTGTCATGAAGAACGACACAACTGTTTATAGGTCTGTATATGAAGCTCTTGAAAGCATTCTTAACTTCAATCCTTCAGGGTTCGATACAAAAACAACTCCTTCGACAATGCCATTCATTGTAAATGGTGAAATTGTGTCAAAAAATAATGAAACAGTGTATAAGTCAGTGTATGCGGCGCTGAACTATATGCTTCATTTCAATCCTTCTGGTTTTGACCCACAAATAACTTCATGTACTATGTCATTCATTGTAAATGGTGAAATCGTCATGAAGAACGACACAACTGTCTCAAAGTCTGTTCGTGATATTTTAGACTACTTGCTTCATTTGGGTCCTACAGGATTTGACCCATATACAACTCAATGTCAAGTACCATTCATAAACGACTCAGCAGAAATAAAACTCAAAACGTCAACAGTAGATGAAGCAATTGCTGACTCATTGACAAAACTTCTTGATATAATAATGAGGTTCAATACATTCAAAACAACATATGAAACCTTTAAGAAAAATTATGACGATTTCTTTAAAATTACATACATCGAGCCTTCTGCTCCTCAAACACCAGACTATGCATGCCTTAAAATAAAGCTGGCAATGATGTTTTATCTCCATCTTATAACAATGCAGCAAAAAAGACTTTTCGACAAACTGAACCGGGAGGAAATCATGTCCATACTTTCACAACAAATCCAACAGGCTCGGGTGCAGATTATATGCCACCATTTGTGACTATATTCGCATGGTACCGTCTTGAATAAAATCTTTAACTTTACATAAATGAGCTTGAAAGAAGTATTCGAACAACATCCATGGAGGTCATTTAAGAAATTCAATGAAGCTGCAAAGAGTTGGGGATTTACTAACAGAGCTGAAGTGAAAAGGTTCTTTGACAAAAATGTTGTACATCAAACAAAAATAAACCCTTACGACTACTTTTTACCAATTTACTCCAACACTCCTGACGCATACCAATTTGACACTCTCGTTCAGAGTAAGAAAGGAGTACATAAACCATTCCTCATCTTCATTAATGTTAACACTCGTAAAGCATATGCATATCCAATGAAAAATAAAGGAACTCGTGAAGTGTTAAGAGTTTTACAAAAGTTTGTAGCAGAACATAGCCCAAGTACTTTAACATCAGACAAAGACAGTGCATACCTCAGCAATGAAATCACAGATTTTCTCATTAAGCATAACATAACTCACTACACTACTGAAGACCATAACCATAACATACTCGGCATCATAAACCGCTTCATAAGAACGCTCAGAGATTTAAACCAAGAGCGAGACTTTACCGAAGAAACAATGAAACATTTCACCGAAGTTTACAATTCCTCAACACATTCTACAACAGGGCATACACCAAATTCAATGACACAACAACAAGAAGAAAAGTATATACAAAAGAAACGAAGCCAAACGCAAAATATCAGAAATTCAACACAATTTACCCTCATTCCTGGTACAAAAGTTCGTGTAGTTCTTGACGACAAACCGTTGACAAAGAAACGTTTAAGGTTAAGTAGAAACTATTATATCGTAGACTCTACGCAAGGTAATGGATATCTTATAAAAGCTGCTGACGACTCTATTGCGTTTTACCATCGTCACAAATTAGTCGAAAGTAGTAATGGCAAACTTGCTGAAACCATTGACGAAGCAAAGCGAGGAGTGGTTATTGAAATACTTGGCTATAACATAAACGATGACACTTATAAAGTAAGATATGAAGGAGGCGTTGAAGATGTTATACCATCTAAGAACTTGAGAGAGTCAAAGTCAACACATCTGGGACCATTAGAGCGGGAGTACTGGAAAGACAAAAATAAGCCAGAAAGAATAAGAAAATTCTTCTAAATTTTTTCATTAGATGTAAATCAGACATGAATGAGAACAGTCATGATATCATTAATGGTACCATTTATTTTTGTCATAAATTTACACCAAAAATATATTTTAGGTGAAGAGGTGAGATCTCACCCGTTTTTCACCTCTTTTTTCACCCTCGCCGCTTAGCGGCTCAGATTGCTTTAGCTTTCTCGTGAATTTTCATGAATTTCCTTAAGATAGAAAAAATAAAGTTAGTTTTATTTTTATTTATTTTTTTATTTTGTATAAAAGATATGATTTCAACAATCGGCACAACAACAATTCAAGCCACGAACGGCGGGACTCTGTCCACAACTACAGCACCAAACTCGCTAGTCATGAATCCAACATCTATGTTAGTAGAAATGAAAAGCTTCATTCCTTCTTCATTTACTTTCGAAACAGAAATACAAAGAATAAAGCAGGAACTTTTAACAAGTAATTTAGACTGTAGTGCGAAAGATGAAACAAATGAACAGTATCTTTATGAAATGGAGGACCTCATCGACCATTTGCCTAAACTACCTGAAATTCAGCAGCAAAAACTAACTATTCCTGAATTCGACGAAATTGAAGTCAAAGCAACTGACTCAGTAGAAATTAAGAAATTCATACGTAAAGTAAATTATGAGTTTCTAGGATATCATTGCAACCATAAAGTTATGGACAAAGATTGCGACATGGTATATAAGAACATCTCTGACATATATAAATCTGGGGAGTTTAAGACATACGACAACTTTGTTTCATTAGCTGCAAAATGTGTATGGCAGATAAGAGATAAAGATAGAAGAGGTAAGGTATGGCATGAACAGATAAAACCAACTGCTTCAGATTTAAAGAAAACCATTGACGCCTTGGTTGTTCTAGCTGGTTTTATTTCAATGTATAACGCAAAAACGATGTCGCAATGTTCTAAATGTAAAGCAGCAATGAGGAAATATAACTATTCAGTAAAAGAGATAGAACGTATGCGAAACGACTATGCTGACTTAAAGAAAGAAGCAGAGAAGCCGGTAGAAAATAAAATGGACATGCTGTCATTTCTGAACAAAAATTATCCAACTGCTGACGATTTCCTTCTATCTGACGTCAAGAAGAAGTATAAAGAAACCTTCGGCATTGTTAAAACATTCGATGTACTAAAAGAAGAAATAGAAGCTACGAAATTGTTTAGGATTTCAAATATACATCGTACAATTCATGTAAAACGCTTGTGAAAAAAAGAGGTGAAAAATTAGGTGAGAAAACGGGTGAGATCTCACCTCTTCACCTAAACATTATTTTTGGTCAAAGCTTCCACGAGAGAAAAGATTCCTCATTCGCTAAGGATTCCAAAAATGAAAAAATCATTGATTTCGGCTGAGAAAAAACAGCAAAACCCTTCTTCCACGGGAACAAAGAAATAAAGAAGAAATAAAGGAAATTTTTTATTTATTCCCGTGGAAGATAGAGCACTTTTATGACACTTTTTATTCACGACAAACAAGACAAACAAAGAAAATAAGAAAATACGGCGCTGTCGCGGTTCGAACCACAGACACTGACCCCTCCATAACACCACCTTAGACCACTGTGCTACGTAGCCTGTCGACATAAGATTTTATAAATTGCATATTTGACGTAAATTTATTTCCATCTGGCTTCCCACCGCATAAGATATTCATACGTGTTTGTAAGACATTCATTAAACTTCTTTTCTATTGCATCTAATCTTGCGTTATTTTTTCAATAACTTGTCTGTATTCTTCCTCATCTCCAGCAGTGTTTGGGTCTTCACATTTAAAATATTCATCCAATTTTTTATCTACAAATTTTATTAGTGTTTGATTCACTTCGTTATGATAACGGTCATATTCTTTCAATACGTAAGTGAAGACAAAATGCGTCGTACCTTCAATCTTAAAGCTTAAAGAACTTTCAACACAGTTTTGAGGGTCTGTCAGTGCGTCAATGAGATAGTATTCGAAGTCAGTCAATAATCTTTTTAAAGTCATTTCATACAGGATAAAATTTAATGTTGTGAAGAAATAGTGTTTATCTCAGAAAAATAACGCTAATTTTATTTTTATTTATTTTTTTATTTTGTATGTAAAGACAGTAATGACAACATTAGAGAACACAACAACAGTTATAGTCCATGAAGCCATAAATGAAGAATACGAGAACATACAGTATAACAAACAGTTACGTCTCATTCGTTCAGTCAAAGATGACATGTACCAAATGCAAAGTATAATGAATGCTCTTCGTTCTACAAAGCAAGCATATCATTGGTTTGAAAACCAACAGACAAAAGAACTTTTAGAAGAATTTCCTCATATGATTGCTTCCCTCGGAAAACCGAGAGAAGAGATTCCGTACGAAAATCGCAAGAATTTGGCTCCTGGTTTGAAAGGTTATTATGTTCATAGACTTTTAGTAAACGCTGTAGCAATGTGGGCTTCACCTCGTTATGCTTGTTATATTTTCATGATGTTAGATGAACTATATAAAGCAGAATGTGGAGAGATGGAAAAGAAACTTCAAGCAAAAGATGAAGTCATTGAATCCAAAGACAAAACCATACAGAAAAGAATACCGCGTTCAGTACCAAAAGGAAAGGAAAAGAGTTATAAGTATATGATATATACTGAAGAGTTGGAGAAAGAAGAAGATAAAGATGTGGTTATGTTGCATTTAGTCAGAAGAAACAACAAGAGCTTTTATGACTTAGCTAAAATATATAAATCTGACAGAAACTGGTTCTATCGTGAAAACTTACCGATTTCAATGACACCGAATGAACAAATAAAGGAAATTGTCAAAAATACTCTTCCTCAAACACACTATGAGATCAAAGGTTGCACAATACTTACATTCAAAGAAGACTTAACATTACTGAAGGAAAAAATAACAGAATATTTCGATAACTTCAAAGAGGAAGAATAAAAAAAATCTAAGCTAATTTTATTTTTTTATAAAATTTTATCTCATATGAAAGAACATGAATTTAGAATATTCGGAACTCATGACAGAAGAAGAGAACGAACAACATGTAAAAGATTATGCAAAATTTCTGAAGACATACAAAGCATTTAAACAATATCTAAATGCTTCTAAAGATTATGCAAAATTTCTGAAGACATACAAAGCTTATGAAAAAGCGTATGAAAAGTTTATACATTGGGGAATTGTTGTAAAATATCCATATGAAGACTAACCAAAAATATATTTTTGCTCAAATAGCTTCAGGGTCTATTTCTTCAACCATTTCACTTCCTTCGTCAATGTCAATAGAAGCTTCTTCAACCTTTGGTAAGAATTTCTGTATAACATCTTTGTTCGTTATTGTCTTCAGAGATGAAGGATAATATTTCACATTTGTTTCACCCTTCTTATATTCTTTCTGTTCGGAAAGATTCATAGCAATACTGAAGAAGTCAATGTTAGAGTTCTTTATAACAGTATAGTGTGTATCTTTGACATTAACGAAGAAACTCTTTTGTTTCAAAACTACTGCTAACTCTTGTGAAGTATAACGTTTGCGGTCAATGACGATAGCTAATGGTCTGACATACTGACCAAACTTAGATTCTTTCACAAACTTCTTGTTAAAGATAACATTAACATTTGAAGCATTATTGAACTCATTCTTGATGGCAGTAGCGAGAGCATTGTATGAAAAGAACTTGCAATCTTGCATGTGTTTCATTAAAATAAAAATATTAAATTATTTTGAAAAATAACTTTAAAAAATCTAATCTAATTTTTTCAAAAAATATTTTTTTTATTTCCTACTAAAGATGTATCGGAAGTTGTCTAAGTTAGAACACTCGGAAATAAAACAACTTCTAACAGAAGCTAACATAGAAGTAGCAAAACATTACGCAACAAACAAAAAAGCACTCGCTGACTTCATTAAAGACTTCAATGGTGCAATAAGTTATGATAGAATTCATGAGTTCATAAAGCCGCAACGCGGCGAGGACGAAGTCCACGCAAGAGCATTTCCTTTAAATGACGTTGCTATTGACTTATATCATAGACGTTCAGTACCTCATGAAGTAAGAAGAGAAATGTTTGACATAACAAATGCAAACGTTGGTGAAACAAGAAGAAGAGACGACACACTGAAACAACAGAGAAGAGAGATGTTTAAGAGCGCTATAGAACAAGTTCGCAAAGCTAACGATGTCCTTCGTTCCATTGACGACAAACCAAAAGAAGGTGAGAGATGGTTAAAGAAAGATGAAGAGAATAGGAAGAGAAATGTGAAGTCAGGCAATAGACTCATTGACTTTAACATCGAAGCTTTAGATGAACCATACAGAGACTACTTACACAAACATTTCGGTAAGGTTTTCATGAGACTCTTAGAGAAAATTAAAATAAACTCACAACAGAGATGGATGGTATGTTATAAACTTGGTGGAAAGTATGAATGTTCTACGTTAAACCTCAATAATATTGGAACATTACTACATCAGCTCTTGAAGGAGAACTTTATATCAGAGATAGAAGCAAATGCTGCAGGTATTGTTGAAATGCACTATGATTTCTTCTTGACAAACATAAAGAATCTTACTGAAATAAAGATGTATGATTTAATAGAATATGAAGGCTTAACGATGTCAGATGTAAAGAAAGGCAAACCAAAAAAGAGACCATATAGAGATGAAAGCACACTGACAAATGACCAGAAAGCCATTTTGGAAGCTCTTAAGCAAACAGGAAACCCAGCACTTATAGAAAGCTTTTGGAAAGATAATGGTGAAAAGAAGTTTTATAAGAAGAGAAGCGGTCAGTTCTGGAAGTATCTTTGCACATTACCTATAAATCTTGAGCGCTACCAAATCTTCAATGAACTGAACAAAAGAACTGCAACACTTATGACAGAAGACAATTGTTTCGTTTATGCTTGCATTCAGGCTGGAGTAGATGAAGAAACTATTGACCACATGAGAGAAGTCATTCGTGTTAGAGACTTTCCTCAAAGTAAAGTACAAGAAATTTCTGACGCAACAGGTATAGCATTTAATGTTACTATTGGTTACTTCAATGACTCAAGACATAATGAAATAAAGAGATACATACCAAAAGAATGTGAAACTGTTCGAACTATTGACTTACTTCTTGTTGAAGACCACTACATGCTAAATGAAAGATTACCAATGACAACATATTTCATTCGCAACTATATAGAAATCTTGAAGGAGTGTGGTGGAATGAACATTGAGAAACAGATGAAGATTTATACAAAGAGAGAGAACAAATATGTAGTTCGTTATGATAGAACAACACCGTTATGGGATGTTATGAAAACATTGTGGGGGTGCAAATATTTTGAACCTATTTCTTATGGAGAACTTTTCACATATACGACTGACTTATATAAACAGAACCTTGCACCATTTAAAGATTTGACATATGCTCCAAAGTATTGTGTACAACTGAAGAAGAAAGCCGAGTCAAAAGAAGTAAATAAAGCTAAATGTAAGTTCATTCCTGAGCACGTTTTCTTTGCTGACTTTGAGTGCAGTACCGATGGCTTTCATAAAGCTTTTAACATATGTTATGACAGTGAAGATGGTTCAGTGAGTGAAAGCATTTGGGGTCAGAACTGTACAACAGAATTTTTGGAGCGACTTCCTGACAAGAGTTTAATATATTTCCATAACCTCAGTTATGATATAAACTTCATCTTAAGACACATGACAGAAGTGAAAGGAACTCCCATCATTAAAGGTTCACGAACAATGCAAATAACTGGCTTATATAAAGGAAGGGCAATTATTATAAAAGACTCTTACAGTGTTATAAATAAGAAGCTTAAACTATTTCCTGCTATGTTTAACTTACAAACAGGACCGAAAGAAGTATTTCCATACAACTACTACAGCAGTGTTTTGTTAGCAAATGACAACAGAACTGGTGTCATTTCTGAAGCGTGTAAGTTTATCCGGGATGCAGATACATTCATGAAAAACATAGATTCCATCAAAGGTTGCAGAATAGATGAGAACCACTTCGACTTAGAAAAGTATAGCACATTTTATTGCAAACAAGATGTAAGAATTTTAAGAGAAGGTTTTGTTAAGTTCCGCAATGACATATTGAAAGAATTTGATTTAAACGTTTATGACTACGTTAGCATTTGTTCAATCGCTAACAAATTGTTTGAGAACAGAGTGTACTTCCCGAATGGAAATTTATATGACCTCTCAAATAAACCAAGAGAATTTATTTCACGCTGTATTCAAGGTGGAAGATGTATGCTGTCAGATAACATGAAACAAAAGAGTAAAGAGAAACTCATTGCTGACTTCGACGCTGTTTCATTATATCCATCAGCTATAGCAAGACTTTATACTTTAGAAGGAATTCCAAAAGTATTGAAGGATGAGATGTTAAGCACAGAGTATCTCATGAGACATTTATTCGATGACGACCAAAAGGAACCCATTGGTGAAAAGTTTATGTCTGGCTTCTTTGTTCTCATTAAGATAACAGAGATTGGAATACATAGACACTTTCCTTTAATAGTTTGTGACCCTGAACTAAATCCAGAACTTAACGTTCCAGAAGTTCAAACACTTGCTGTTTAATGTATGTTGACCATATAATATTACAAGACCTCATAAAATATCAAGGTGTCAAATGTGAAGTGTTGCAAGGATACTATTACGATGGAAACAGAGATATTAGAATAAGAGATGAAGTAAAGAAGTTGTTTGAGTTAAGGTTAAAGTATAAGAAAGAAGGAAATCCTTTGCAAGAAAATATAAAGCTCATTCTGAACAGTATTTATGGCAAAACTATTCTATCTCCTATTGAGTCAAAATAACCATAGTAAATGACAAAGATGCTATAAGATATGCCATCAGAAACTACAACCATATAGTGAAGTTCGAAGGTTTGGATGGTTCAGATAAAACTATTTTCAAGCTAACAAAAAGCATTTGCAGACACTTTAACTTCTGTCCACTTGGTGTTAATATTCTGTCAATGTCGAAGAGAATAATGTGTGAAGTATTCTGTACTGCTGAAGATATGGGTCTTCAAATATTTTACCAGGACTGCGATAGCATGCATATTTTCAATGAAGACATCCCACTGTTAGCTCAGGAATTTCAGAAGAGATACGGTAGAGAACTTATTGGTAAAACATTAGGTCAGTTCCATTCTGACTTCGCAGAAATAACACCTGGAAAACAAAGTTTAGCATACAAGTCAATATTTTGTGGAAAGAAGACTTACATAGACTTACTCACGAATGATTTAAATGAAGTTGCATTTCATGCACGTTGTAAAGGTGTAAAACAAGACGTTCTTGCTTTAACAGCTAATGAAATGTTTCCTGAAGCTATACAATGCTATTACAATGAAGATAAGAACATTCACATACCTGTTGGAACATATGACAAAGACTCTGAGTTCAGTTTAATGAAACTTTACAAAGCACTTCATGATGGTCAAGAGATTGGATTTGACTTATGTAAGTCATGTCAACCTTGCTTTGCTGAAAAGTTTAACTTCTCAATAACGACTAAAACAAGCTTTATTCGTAAGTTGAAGTTCTGAGGTCATTTATTTTTGTCAGCAATGAGGTCATTCGTGATAAAAATAAGCCGCTAGCGGCAAGGGCGAAGCCCATGTGGTCATCTACAATACTGCGATGGTAGAGTTTAAGAGTTGTGCTTCAATGTAGAGACAGTCCTTATGGTCTGGAGGTAAGAACACTGGGCAGTTATGGTCATGAGTGGAGAACATGTCTATCCAAAACTCACGATTGAAGCCAGTTAATTTATAGTATTTAGGGTTAGGAAGTGGTGAAGTTCTTGTATGACCAATGAACTCATTTTCAACTCCCTTACTTAAGTTTGAATATAATATAGCTTGCTTTCTATCCCAAATGCCAGGTGTTACAATCTTTGAAAATTCATTTTTCCTCGGAAGCATTGCATCATAATTGAAAACATTCTTGAAATCATCACTTGGTTCAGAGATTTGAAATCTTATACGTAATGGATTTTCTTTCTCTTTAGCGACTTCATTGAATGGTGAGAATACAACAAACTGACAGTCATGTGTTCCATCTTCATTTTCATTAAATTCATAATGAAAGTCTATAAGTTGTGGCTGACTACCTTCTTCTTTCAGTTGTGCAAGAAACTCACGTAAAGGCTGTAAAGTGTGTACTTCAATGTTGAACTTTTTCTCGAACATTTCATTAAATGAAATCATACATTGCAACAATGTTGTATCGTCTTTAAAGTATTTGTATATGTGAATGTTTTGGGCGCTTAAAAACTGTTCGTCATTTTCTATCTCGACTTGAAGTATAAAGTCAACCTTTCTGAAAGCACGTGTTATATACATAGATGTTATGCCAATGTACTTCTCTTCATTTATGTTCACAATCCAGTCTGTTGGAAACTTAAACGTTACTCTGTTCCCCTTTATTTTGACGTCAGGGTTTTCACTACTGAACGCAACAGATAAAGGTATTTGTCTATACATTTAATTCGGATAAAAATAAACCATTTACTCTTTCTTTCCTTCAGCTTCTTTAGCTTTTGCTTCAGCTTCTTCTCTAGCTTTCTTCGCCAGCAAACGTGGGTTCTTTTGTCTTCCAGCAGCTAATGCAGCAAGTTGTTTTTCACTAAGTTTTCTCTTTGGTCTCTCTGGCTTTTGTTCTTGTTTTTGTTCCTTCAGTTCGGATAAAATTTGCTCACGAATTTCTTTCTTCAATGCTTCAACATCTATGACCCTTGGGTCTTGTCCGTAGGACTTGTCTGAGTCATTTGACTGCAGATAAAAAACAAAATTAAAACTTTAACCGATGTAAAATGAGCTTGTCAAAATCAGAACGAGAGTCTATTATATTAAATGACGCAAGAGGAATACAACATCCTTTCTATTACGTAAGTCAGAGTAAAGATGGTAAAATATACGTAAGAAAAAGAAAGGTTCCATTAGCGAATGCAGAAAGCGACAACATTAAGGTGTATGGCAAGGGTGAAGTCCACGAAGCCCATATAAAACCTTCTGTTCAAACTGAAAAGTCAATAGAACCAGAAGAAAAGAAGCCAGATGTACTTTCAATAACGAACCAAGAGCTTATTGCAAAGTTCGTGAATTTCATTGAAAAACAAACCGAGTCAAAGAATCCTGACCCGCCAGTGAAAGAAGTTGAGACAAAAGAGAATGTACAGTTCATTGAAAATGTCAAGAAACAACTTCCACCACGAATGCCAAGAAGAAGAGTGAGAATAATGAAGTAAAGAGATATTTTTATCTGAAGTAAATACATGCAGAACGAACAGCTAAACGAATTTACTCCAGCAGAGCATATTCATCAGATTCGCTCATATTTCGATATCATAGACAATGCAGTTCAAATTGGTGACACTAATAGAAAATATTCTGACGCAAAGATTCCATCACAACCTGGAACTGCTAAAGATAACACATGGGTAACATTCAATCTCTCACCTCCTGGTGAAAATATGTTGGACCTTTACAATACATTCATTACGTATAAAATGGAAGGTCAATTTATTGTAGATAAAGAAATTGGTTCAGGTTCCAATAAAACAAACCCACCAGGATTTTGGATTGGTTTCGATGACGCTTTCTATGAAGTTGCTGGATATCAAATCCTTGCAAATGGTCGTATCGTATATTCTCAAGACAACGCAAGAGAAGAAGCATACATAACTTCAAAACTCACAAACTACCGAACAAATAAAGAAAGTAGATGTTTTCTCAAAGACTCGACATGAAGATGTATGGAGTCATTCGGGAACATGCAGAAACAGGACAAATTGTTAGTGGTCCAATTACAGCAGGAAAATCATTTGATTTTAAGCTTCGTTTAAGAATTCCTGTTAGAAGATTCCTTCCATTAGAAGCTATTCGATTTATTCCAGCTTTTGCAGGAAACATTCAGCTTAAAGTAAAGTTCAGTAGCGACGCCTTAAATGCACATCTATATCTGTAAATGATATCATTGCTTTCAATCCAACTCTTAAAGTTGCATTTGCTTCAGATTCAAATCCACCGACAAATAAATTTGTTCCATGGAATGAACCATTCACTATGATAACGAAGGCAGTAGAAGCTAGTGGAACAGTTACTATTACAACTGTAACCCACAACTATTTCGAACAAAGATGGATTTTAATGAATGTTTCATTCATCCAAAGTCATTCTCTTTAGACCCTAACATTTATACAGAACTTGTAGAACATTATACAAACGAGGCTTTATGTTTTCCTGTTAAAGTTATGGATTGGATTCCTATGGACGGTTCATTCTCAAAGAATACAGAGAGTTCAAGTGCAACATTTACAGCAGCTTATACGCCTATTAATGTTAAAAGTATTTGGGCACTATTTAGAAAGAAAGACAAGTATTATGTTAATTTTGAGAACCCTAAGTTTAAATATCTTCAGCTTTCCATGGGAGCTTATGGAAATATGCCTGCAGAACCCGAAAAATCATATGGACCTGTATTTTATGAAATGGTTGCGAACGCCTGCAATACAAACAATGATATGATAGGATTTAATGAAGATGTTATGAGGTCATTGGTGGATGATGGTAGTGTGGAACATAAATGGGATAGCTATGACAACACACATTTCTTATGTGGTTTTCCAACAGAAGTGGACTTTTGCTTCCAGCAAGGTCAAACATCTACTGCTCCAATAACATACAAATTGTCTGTTAAAGGACCTATTGAACTAGCAACTGAAAATGTACCAAAGCCACTTATTGGATTTATGAGGGATTGTTGCTTTGCCATTCAGGTGCGTGCTAATGGCATCCCCATAATAAGATTAGATGACTATAACTTAGCTACGGACGACGGTGAGGAATAAAGGATGAACGTTTATTTTAAAGCTTATAAATGAGTTCTTCATCAAGCTCTCGTGAACCTTCACCATCTATGAAACAAACTTTACCAAACGATTATGGAGCACCTATTGAATATTTCTTACGAGCTGCACAATGGCAAAGAGCAGTCTCACCAAGGTTAGGTGTTCCACCAGCTCCTGTCAAAAATAGCATTTGGTCAAGTCCTTATATAAGATATGGTCTCCCACTAGGTTTGCTAGCTACAGCAGGAGCAGTTATGATGTTGAAAAGAAATAAAGCAAATGTTGTAAATAATACTGAAGTAGCTGAAGTTAAACAAACTCCAACACCTTCGCCAAAACCAACGCCTTCACAAGCAAAACCTTCAATGACTCCTGAACCTATGGAAGTACAAACTCCTGTTCAAAAGTCAACTCCTAAACCGACTCCAACATTTAAACCAGAACCTACTCCTCAAATAAATCGTAAAACTCCTGCGTTTCCTTACTGAAAAAATAACGTTATTTTTATTTAATATTAAAATTTTTATTTGATTGAAATGACAAATAAAGTCACTGAAGCAATGAAACAAAAGTTTTTGGTAGAATACATTAAATCAGGAACTATTCCAGAAGGTTTTTACATTCATACTATGAAGGATGGTAGAGTTCAGTTTAGAAAGATAAAGCAACCATTAGATAGAGAAGGAATTTTGAGAAAGATTAAACTTCATGAGGACAACATTGCTGAACTTAAGAAGAAGTTAGAAGAGTTGGAGAAAGGAAGAGAGTTATAAAGCAATGAATTCAACAGGGTGAAAAAACAGGTGAGATCTCACCACTTCACCTAAATTTATTTTTGTGCTATGTTTTCATACGTATGAGGGTGGTGATATCATTAATTTTTAAGTTTATTTTTTTATTTTATTTTTATATAAATGACAGAACAAAAGCAACTCATACAAATCGAAAAAAAAAACATACATTTAAACATTTATTCTTCCTTCCTGAGTATAACATGTTCTTTACACTTCATCCTAGACCAGTAGATTATACATTGACTGTGTATAAAGATTGTCATGGTAGTTTTATAAAAACTTATGATGATGAAGGTAAGTTAACAAGACTATGCATTTCAAAACTTGAGAAACTTTATGACTTCAAGTATGACTACAATAGAGTTAACATTGACGATGAAGATATAGAAGAAAATTTATGAGAACGTTTATTTTTTTCATTAGTGAGTTCGTTAGCGAAGTCGTTAGTGAGGTGAAGTGGTTGGCGGCTTTGTAAATATTTAAGGTTAAGTTAGTGTTGTCGTTTGTGTTGTAAAATATACATTAACGGTTTTGTAAAGTGTCAAATTCACAGATCATGGGTAAGTATGTGCGCAGTGCCGCCGTACACGACTAACCCATACTAACTACCATTGCTGGGTCTGAGCTGTTGTTGTGCACTACTAAGAGGAGATGTACCATTGCTGGGTCTGAGCTGTTGTTGTGCACTATTAAGAGAAGATGTACCATTGCTGGGTCTGAGCTGTTGTTGTGCACTACTAAGAGGAGATGTACCATTGCTGGGTCTGAGCTGTTGTTGTGCACTATTAAGAGAAGATGTACCATTGCTGGGTCTGAGCTGTTGTTGTGCACTACTAAGAGAGATGTACCATTGCTGGGTCTGAGCTGTTGTTGTGCACTACTAAGAGGAGATGTACCATTGCTGGGTCTGAGCTGTTGTTGTGCACTACTAAGAGGAGATGTACCATTGCTGGGTCTGAGCTGTTGTTGTGCACTACTAAGAGGAGATGTACCATTGCTGGGTCTGAGCTGTTGTTGTGCACTACTAAGAGGAGATGTACCATTGCTGGGTCTGAGCTGTTGTTGTGCACTATTAAGAGAAGATGTACCATTGCTGGGTCTGAGCTGTTGTTGTGCACTATTAAGAGAAGATGTACCATTGCTGGGTCTGAGCTGTTGTTGTGCACTATTAAGAGAAGATGTACCATTGCTGGGTCTGAGCTGTTGTTGTGCACTACTAAGAGGAGATGTACCATTGCTGGGTCTGAGCTGTTGTTGTGCGCTATTAAGAGGAGTAGAACCATTACTCTGTGTAATTTCTTGTTCTTCCAAGTATCGATTCAACAAGATCTCATCTTTTGTTGGTAAGACTTCAATGCAATTGTAGAATTTTCCATTATGGAATATGTATAAACTTGTAAATTCTCTGGACGAGTGCTTGTAAAACTCTTCGATAGTAATAAGACGAAAGCACAGAAGGCTTTTGTAGTAAGTTAACTTGTTAATGCAATTACGTGATGTACCATCGCTGAGTGGAACATTAGTCAATAGCAACGATAGCTTTTGATGTTGGTGTAACCTGGTTAGAGATTGCTCTAGCCAGTGAAAGTCTATTTGGGTATAAATATCCAAGAGAATGAATTTTGAATAAATAATAAATTGTGAACAATTGAATAAAATATAGAAAATATAAATAATTTTGAAAGATATTATTGAAAAAATATTTTTCACAAAAGTTGAATTCAAATTGTAAATTTTTAAAAAATCTTTAAAGTGAAGAAAATAAAATTGGACAATGAGAAAACAACAATGAACTAAAAATTAGTGAATAACTACAATGGCGAAATTAAAATTACGATCAGAATAATTTTTATAAAAGAATGTGTTAGAAATTAGTAACGGGAACAGGACAAATTTGCCACACGGCACTTTTTTAAAAAAAATTAATGGAGCGGAGCGATACTCTGCTGCAGGAGCCCCAAGGCTCCCAATCATTACGAAAGGGAGCCTCAGGGCTCCTGAGAAACCTCTTTGAGAAGGTTTTCTTAAAGAAAACCTTCTCAAAGATGATTGTCAGCATTCACTCAAAATCTACCAAGAGTTTCAAAGTTTCAAATCTATCTGAAATGAAGCTTTGAATCTCTTGTATATCTAATTGTAGAGGTACCTTTTCAAAATGTCTTCTATTGATTAAATTTAATCAGTAAAAGTCATTTTGAAAAGGTACATCTCTATAATTGCTATTGAGCATTCACTCTTGGAACCTTGGAGCTCTTGTGTAGTGCATGAAAACTCCAAGATTCTAGCATAAAACATATATCATAGACATAATTTCTTCAAATATAATTTAAGGTTATTTTTTTAAAAAAATAGAAAAGCGTAATTTAAGGTTATTGAAAAAGTGACACCTGGCAAATTTGTCCCGCACTCATTAGTAACGATTAAGATAAAATAAAAATTTGGGGAACGAGAAAAATGATTGAATATTGGTAAACATGAATTTTTATTGAAAAATAAAATGAGATTAAGATTCTAAGCAGAAATTTTTAAAAATTAGAAAAATAAAAAACAATAAAGATAATAAAAAAATTTGAAACTAAAAAAATCGAAAAATAATGATAAAATAAATGAATAGTTGAAGACAAATAAAAATAAAATGTTATCAATAAGAAATAATTTGAATAAGTTTAATATAGATTGATCAATTTATGAATGGGAATCCAAAATTAGAACAGCCGAATTGGTATATTGATAACAAATGATATTATGTTATTAATAAGGTATAAATGTTTTGAATCTAATTCAAATTAATTTTGAATATGAAATTGAATAAGATTGAAAAATTATATATAGAATTTTGAATGAGTTTCCGTTGAAATGAATGTTATGGAAATGTAGAAAATATTAGCCTTTGGATGAATTGGAGGGTGAGAGATATTATTTCATACAATACTACTCTCACCCTCCAATTCCCAGCCAAAATGGCTAAAAATTGCCCGCAAATGTTCACATTGCGGGCAATTTTTAGCCATTTTGGCTTGGAACTAGAGCCTGCGAGGTACATGGATAGTATCAGTACCTCACAGGCTCTAGTTCTCTATAGGGCGCCGAGAAATTTTGGTGAAATGTGGTCGCATTTCACCAAAAATTTTTCGGCGCCATAGGATGAATTGGAGGGTGAGAGATATTATTTCATACAATACTACTCTCACCCTCAATTTTAATTACTTAAACTCATTCTATTTTTTTGACATATAAATGTCACTTTTACTAAGATCTGACACAATTTCAGATCTCTTTTTTTCGTATATAAGAATATTACTATGATAATACTATTTTTACTAAAAAATGAGTAGGAAGGTTAAATATGCAAAAGATTCTTTTTTATTTTGAATTTAATGAGATTGTAAGTATATAGTTAAAATGAGAATTAGAAGAGTATAAATATATGTGAGATTTATGAGAATTGGAGAAATTGAAGATTTGATATAATTCAAGTTTTGAGGAATTAATGGGTTTATTGGTCCTATGAGGTACATTGATAGAATCAGTACCTCACAGACCCTAGTTCTCTATATGGCGCCGAAAATTTTTGGTGAAATGTCGTCGCATTTCACCAAAAAATTTTCGGGGCCCTAAGTTTAATTTCTTAACAAAATATTTTATTATTAACTTTATAAATTCTAATTCCTTTTATTTTCGAAATATTTATTTTCCAAAAATTGACATTCCAAAACGTAAAGTGTGTCACTTTTTAATGTCAAATGTCAGGAACTTTTTTGATACACGACAGTTATCTTAATGGTTTGAAGCGTATCATGTTGGGTGATTCTTGGCCAAATGCAAGCTTCCAGTTTCACATCAAATCATGTAAGATCTGACAAAATATTACCATTATGCCAAAAAAGCAAAAAATACAATTTGAATATGGAACATGAGAACTACGAAAAGTTCAACAAACAAGATGTTTCGTACCGAAATGGCTAACAAAAAAGTGACAGAAAACCTTAAATTGTGCGGCAATTTTAATTAAAAAAATAAACATGAATTTTTGTGATTGATATTATGCATTTTATTTATATTATATAAGATTTAAATTTAGGGGAAAAATTGGAAAAAAAAATAAGATTGGAAGTCTTTAGGTAAGAAGGAAAGGGCAAGAGATATATAGTGTACCTATATACCTCTTGCCCTTTCATTCTAAGTAGAAATGTGAGAAACTTTGTCCGCATCATAAGTTATGCGGACAAAGTTTCTCCCATTTCTAATGGGAATTGTAGGCTATGAGGCACTGATATATAATCAGTACCTCATAGCCTACAATTCCCTTTATTAGACTTCAAACTTTGAGTTAATGTCTTGACATTAACTCAAAGTTTGGAAAACTTCACGTAAGAATCAATCGTCAAAAACCTCGATTGCAGTTATATTCATTGTGTTAAATTTGATTTATTTTGAAATTTTTATAAATTAAATTTTATATAACATAAAGCGTTATGAATTAGTATTTCCATATGAATTTTATCTCGAAAATAGTAATTCTGTACAGTTATATTTCGGTTAAATAAATATATCTAAATAGAAAGAATCAGAAAAATCAAATTATTGGCGCCAAAAATGTCACCTTTTTGGTGAGCCATTTCGGTATGAGATAGTTCAACAAACAAGAGCTAGCTATTCTTGAAGCAGCAAGACTTCAAGCAGAGCAAAACAACAATTACAATTTGAACTTGGAACAAGAGAACCACCAAGAAGAACTAGCTCTTCTTCCACCTTTGCCTCCTTCTTCCCCACCTTTTCTTCTTACAAATACGGAGGAAAGGAGATCATTGTTCCTTTCCTCCAGTGAAAAGGAAGAGGGACACCATCCATCGCGCAGTGGAGGCACAACGGGGATGGTACTCCCTTTGCTGCTCACAAGTCTCCTCAGGATGCAAGAAGAAGACCAAGGAGACCAATATCAAAGAGGGAAAAGAGTAATGGTGCTCAGAAGTACAGCATTTCCATCAAAATCAGCAGGTCAATCATCAAAATTAACCAATCGATTAGTTGAAACTTCAATTCGTAAAAAGTATCCAAATTATCAAGATTAAAACAATTAATTAATCCTTTTCAGTATAAAGACTACACTGGGGGTTATCATGCCTCAAGTATTATTGAAAGTTACAATTCGAAAATAAAATCAAGTATTTGCAAAGAGCTATTTCAATTTCAAATGAAGATTTAAAATGATGCCCACATAAAAATTCATGATTTATTGTCTGACGTCATAGACATGAACAAGATAATCAGTGAAGAGGAAACAAAAATTCAAAATTCTTACTTGTGCAATGGTATCATTTAGACAATAAACTCAGCAGAAGTTCAATTTTTTATGATAAGTTAACAAGATATACATGCACGGAGTTAACTCGTTTATTTTCATTGATTTTATAACAAGATTGGATTGCAGGCGTTTCATCAGGAATACTCCAGTGCTACGCGCGGAGTCCTCCTAATGAAAGCCCTGTTTTCCCAAATCAAAAAGCTAACTTTTATCATTAGTGGGAGAGATTGAAAAGATCTTTCGAATCCTGGTCCTACTTGTATACACTGATAATACTGAATATCTTGTATCTATATGCATTTATAAATCATGTCTGGCATCTCTCTATATATAAAAAGTCAGCGTGAGGAGAATTAATATCCCCAAACTTGGACTCTTTTTCACTTGCATGTGCAAATCGCAATTTAATTTAGCGCAACCTTGCGAGAACTTTTACGCCGCTTATAGGAAATCGGGAAGAAAAGTTAAAAGACACAACTTTTACCATCCAATATTTAATTTCAAAAAAAGATAGAATTGTTAAAGGAAATAAGGATCCAGTATTCAAAAATACAAAATTTGAAATCAGTTCCCGAAACAATGTTCGATGCAAGATTCGGCAAACAACGAAAATCCAAATCAGGGGGAGAACAGAGATAAGGAACTAGTTAAAAAAATTATGACATTTTCATGCTGAATTTTTCCAATCATGACTATTATTTCCAAAACACAGTAGAACAACATCCACATCACAATATATTAACCATTCGGTAATTTCCCAAATTCAATATGCCACCCGCATAGGGAAATAACAAATCTGAATGCAATAATGTATTTTTTTAGTCATTTTTAATTTTTTGAAAAATTTTTGGTAGTTTTCTATAACTAAAAATTCATTGGATTACGACATTGTAAATGTGCAGATGCATTTTATTATACAGATTCTTTAGATTACAAAAATGCCGCCAAAAATAGGAAAAAATACACCCTTCATGAAATAAATGTATTTTTTGTGATCGACAGCGGAGATGGACGAAGCGACCGGAGTTCATCCCAACCGTCGATCGCAATTTTTTTACATCATCCCCCATGGGGGAAGAAAAACTTGGAAATATAGTTATTTCTTCCCCCATACAGCATAGTTACAATACATTGGGTATATTGCACATTCTAATTTTACATCCACATTACATACTTGGTCTGAAATTCATATACTTTCCTGAGGAGACATTGTAAAAGATGCCTAAAAGTCCAAAAAATTAAAATCTGACAGCGAATTTGTCTGATTTTTTTTTGTTATTTTGCTTTATTTCAATATACCTTCATAAGCTTGTCATTAAATTACTATTGTAAGGGATTATATACTTAAGTAATCTGTAATAAACAGAAATTCATCAAAAGTGACAGCTCTCAATTTTTTGACATTTGTAAATTCTAAATTGAATGAGAAAAATGAAATAATACTAAGCATAATACAATATTCTAGATTTAATTATAATTAGGAAAAGTTAGTTTTGAGAGTACTTTTCATAGGCATATAGAATGAAATCTTCTGAAAAATAATATCATATAAACTCATATTATTTTCTAATATATAACTATTTTATATAAAAATCAAATTCAATGATCTTAAAAGCGAATGATAGTAGTATATGTGGAAGGGTTGTGTGACTTTTTTTGTAAACGTAAGAATTCATACAATATTGAACGATTTTGTATCATTTTTTTTAACATATGAAGTAATAAATGTATGATTCTTACAGTTTTTATTCTTACGTTTTTGAATAAATCAAGATTTAAAAATTTTCAGAATCGTAAGAAATTTACACTCAGCCCATACATAAAAGAAGCTATATATAGATGATGTCAGATATTCCGCGATTAATTAAACATTGTTTAAATCCTGAATGGAATCAATGAAGTCATAATCAAAGACCTCATAAATGAGAAAAATAAATTAGAAACTAATGATTATTTGAATTTATGAAATCAATTATTTGATTCATTCTTTCTTCAATAATTTCTATTCTTTTTGTTAAATCATCAATTTTCATTAATGAGGTGATTCTTGATTGAGGAATAGATTTCAAACTAATCACCCCTTTTATTTTTGAAATTTTGAATCCATCAACTTTAAACATTTTATTCAATTTACATGTTGTCAATTCTTCAAATAATTTTTTATTATTGCATAATAGTCATTAAATTCTTCAACAGATGAAAAAATTTTTGTTTCAGTAATTGGTTTAACAACGTTTATTTTTTGTTGAACATCTTCACTTTCATTTATTTCTTCCTCCTCTGTTTCATTTATTTTTAAAATCGGTTTCATTTATCATTAAATAAAAATTAGAATATAAGTGATGAAATATATTTTTTAATTAATATTAAATCAGAAATGGCTGCAGGATTCTTTAAAAAATTATGGGAGGGAATTAAGAAAGCTGCGGGTTGGGTTCATCAAAAGATTATTAAACCCATTGCAAACTTTTTGGCACCAGTAGCGAAAACGGCAGGAACTATCATAGGTGGAGTATTAGGTACTAAAGCAGGTAATCCGGCAATGGGAGCACAAGCAGGTAACGCAATTGGTGGAATTGCTGAAGGAATACTTAATAAAATAGGAGGTAGATAGTGGAAAAATAAATATTATTTTTATCTTAGTATCGGTTGTAGTCTTTGATAAACTTTTTCTCCTTTATTTAATATTTCTTATTGGGCGGCTTTTGGTGTTATTGATTCAGCAACGTCACTAATTACTTCTTTATTCTTAAATATCCAATTTGCTCCTTTCTTCATTGTTTCCCAAACTTTATGCGCTCCTCTTTTTACTTTATCCCACAGTTTCTTAAATATACCTGCAGCCATAGTTGATTATTTCATTAAAATTAAAAATTCATTTTCATCTTTTAATTTTGATTTTTTATTTAATAATAAATGACGACTAACTATTTAGTGCCAAACACTAAACCAATTAATGGAAATGTATTTCATTCATTCGAAAAGATAAATGAAATATTCGCGAAGAATGATGGTAGAAGATATTATAGAGAACTTGAAAGTTCATGCTATGACTCTGATACTCCATATTTTGATGATAAACAAACTCATTTAAGAATTACAAATCCAGCTCATGATGTGAACCAATTAGGTGACACATATATTAAACGCAAAGTTAAAGTAACTCTAGTTTCAAATAAAGCTTTCACATGTGATGCCGCTTTTAAATGCATGCGTTTATTCGTTGGTTACAAATCATCAAATCAAAGCTTTAAACAATTAGAAGTAGAAACTGAAAGAGGTGATGCCGGTTATCTTCAAATGGATTGTGCCCGTGAATCTTTCGCATTTGCAACATATAAACCGAAATCAGAAAGGAAAGTTAAAAAGTTTGTTCATTCGTTATATAATAATGTTCAAAAATATGATAACTCAGTATGTGGTAAATATATTGACCCTTCAGAAGTTTTCAAGAATGCAAATGAAGAAGTTGATATCACTTTTGATATGATTATTCTGGTAAATGATTTGTTAGCATTTCAGGCGTTCGATGATTATCCTAAATCATTTGGTGATATCATTCTTAAATATTATGTTTTCAGGGATACTTTAGTATTTTGTCAGGTTGACCCGTTAAGAGTTGCTGATTTACAAAATTACGTTTATGAAAAGATAACTGATGAAAATTATGAAAAGATTATGAATCATGTTTATAAATATGATCGCAAATTCCAACAAATCGGACTTCCTGCCAAATTAATTACAAGCTTAGCTGCTACATCTGCTGACGCAACAGTTGATAACGTTATTATTTCATGCACAAAGATGGAAGTTTTAGAGGATAAATGCATTACACCAGGATACGGTTTAATTGAAGAATCAGTTAAAGCAATACCACGTTTATTCAGTAAGGAAGATCCATTCATGATTCCAGCTCAACATATTGACGTTCGTTCACTAAATGGAGGTTGCATCACTCCTGAAGGTATCAGCTCAGATTTCTCATACGCTCTTCATAATGTTACAGATGTTGTGTTAACATTTCCGAAGAATGCAATGCAAAGAACGGTTTTAGAAAATCCAATGCCTTCGAGGTCTTCAGGTCACTATAGATTCCAGAAACTTCCCCGATCAAGCGATGACCACAGTGGTGACATATTCTTTACACGTATGCTTCAAGCTTCTGATTTAGATGGAGTGAATGAATGCACGGAAGAATACGAGGACTCATTAAACTAGACCACTGAATGATGATAATGGCACCCATTAGCTAGAACATGGAAAGACCAAACTTCATTCTTATGCACTATTCCAGTTCAACGTGATGGAGCGGGTATATTCTTTGATGGATTAGAAACTTTTCAACTCACAAGTTACAGTACAAGTGAAAGCTTATCCAATCATTCAGGGTGAAAATGACACTTACTGTTCAAAGGTGACAAATCCTCCTCAGGTTTGGTTTACTAGGACTACGTTTGGACATGGACACCGGATGAAGGTTTGAAATATCATCCAACAGGTACACCACCAGTATAGAAGTTCATATGATGAAATATTGATGAATAGAAATGTTTAAAATTATAAATTTATTTTTGATTAAATGGATTTAAATTCTGAAGAATTAGCAGGCGTATATAATACATACGTAGATGATATGATTAATGAAGCATTGAGTGATAATAGAAATGCTCTATCTAAGGAAAAATTAATGAAAATTCCATATTCTGAATGTTACTTAAATTCAATCACTGCAGCAATTGGTAAACAAAATAAAGGTAAAACATTAACGATATTAAAACAAATTATCATTATTGCTAACACTTCCCCCCATTCACATGTGTTAATTTATATCAACCGTTCAGGTTCACCTTCAGATGATACATTTGAATCTTTAAAGCATTTAATCAAAATTCCAATTATTTATTTATCACAAGAAGAAGCAGAAGATTATTTAAAAAACTTTTAATGTATAAAGAATTATATAATACAATCAAGAAGCAAGGATTAGAGGATAAAATTATTGATAAACAACGGGATGAATTATTTGAAACACTTTCTATTTCAAATTTTGATAGAGAATTTTTTGCATTCACTAATTTTTCTAGATGATGCAGTGAAATCAAAACTAATAACTAATGAGAAATCATATTTTAATCAGTTATTAACTCAATGTCGACACATTCAGTGTTCATTCTTTATGGCTGTTCAATATTCAAAGCATTAAGCACAAACATTAAATCAAATCTTGTCCACCCTTTTCATTTTCAGTGGGTTTTAGTCCGTCAACAGTTGAACGTTATGCTTTATCAAGTGAATTTACCAATGAGCATTAATGAACTTTACACACAATATCAACAATTAGGTGAACATGGAAAAATAATAGTTGATTTAAATAAAGGAGGTGTTAAATTTGATTAACTTTTTATAATTAATTTTTATTTTTTATTTATAATTAAACATGACAGAAATAGCAAATCTTCTACAGGTTCCATTAAAACAAGGGACAAACAAAAAGGGTGCATATATATAGAACTATGAAAGTTCCAGATGGAATGAAAGAATTAGTTCACATTGTTGCTGGTCTTCAAAAGATGTTAAACAAATGAGAAACGTTTTAACATTACCAGAAGCTCAAGCATATGCCAAACGTCATGGACCAAATTGGGAAGCACATGAAGCAGACATTACGGGTCCAAATGGAAAACCTGATGGTATAAATGAAGTTTTCGTTACTGATGGTCAAGGTAATATAAAGTCATAAATGGGTATAAATTAACTGTATCTGATTATCCTAAACGTAAAGCATATAATGAATGTTATCCTTTGCAATTTGATGAAAATGGAAAAGCTGTTAACAATACATTGGAGAAGGTGAAAATGGTCCAATATTCATACCATCTTATTCCATATTCTTATTTCAAGGAAAAATTAAATGCTGTTGAAGAGGGACCGGATGGATTACCACGATATGTTAATCAGTTTGATGGTCAATATGCAAATATTAGACCTGAAATTTCAGCTAAGAAATTCTTTAAAGTTGCTTTATTCGATCCAGTGTTCAATGAACAGAAAGAAGCAATGAAAGCAGAATTTAAACCAATTCAAGTGGCAAGAATTTCTTCATCTTCACTTTCAGAAGCGTTCAAGGAATTGATAAAGAAACCACTTTATTCTCAACAAGGTTATAACTTTGATTTAATTAAAGAAAGTGATAGACGTAAATTAGAAAAATCAGATGGTTTTAAGAATGCATGTAATGAAATGATTAAAGATATTGTAAATGATAAAATAAGACTGGAAGAAACTCAAAGCAATATCAATAACATAATTGGTGCAGTTACAAAGAAAGTATAAGCAAACAAGGATGAACCTTGGGATATTACCGTAACAACTAAATAAAACTTTAAATATATTTTTCTTTTTTTATTCAATTATAAATGAGAAGACGTTTCACTAGTCAAAAGAACACTAACGCAAAAGCAGAGATTACGGTTGGTTATAACGTAAATGATGATAAATCACGAATTATTCAAAATGTTAAAGTTAATGTTAGTCCTGAATTAACTCGTGACTTACTAAAAAAGGAGGAGGAAAATAAAGAAGATGAACCCGGTAAAGAACCTGTTGAAATTCCCACTTATCCAACATACCCCCCACCTCTTTCATCAAACATCGAGAACCCAGGAATCTACGATTCCAGTCGCAATGCGCCATATAAAATAGACATTAATTCAGAATTAATGAAAATTTACCGTGATATAATAACTGATAATTATGATTCAATAATAAATTTAATTGACCAATCTGGTTTAATTATTTTACCTTATGAATCATTAATTCACATTATCGCCATTCTTTGTGATGTTCAAGATTCAGACGTTAAGATTCAATTTTTCATAGATGATGAGGTTTCATGCTGCGGAACAGTTGCAAAAATAAATCCTATAAAGGATATTAGCACAATTAAGATATCAAAGAACGGAACAACAACTGAACTTCATTTAACATATAATGATATTTATAATAAAATAGTTGATGAATATAAAATATCACTTGAAAAATTCTTTGTTAAGGCTATTTAATATTCAAGCATTAACATTATCGAATAATAATCCTTTGAATCATAATCGATAATAATTGACCTTTCACCAGTTTCTATCGTTTGTTTTATTTCTTTTTGTTCCCCACTATCTGGATCGGTCATTGTAATTGTTTTTGTTATAGTATCAGCTTTATCTTTAACTTCAATCTTTTTTCCATCGGGATATTTAAACCAAAATTCCAAAAATTCGATATTGTCAATCTGTTCATATTTTAATCTATCAATTACATTTTTAATACCATCTGAAAATCTTATGAAATGGTCATTATATGGGTTTGATTGAAATAAATTTGAATGAAGTGAAATATACCCGATGATGAATATGACATTGACTCATATTTTCTGAAAACACTAAAATTTATAACATGAATGAATTTCTTATTCGTTGAATTTATGAATTCTTGAGGTAATCTTATTCTAGTTTTATTTATCACTGGAAAATAACGCTTTACCATATTTTTAATCGTAATAAAAATGTCAATTATCAATATTATTTCGAATAATAACTGTGAATTAAATTTAACAGTTAGCGGAATTTATAATGTTACTCTCGTTTCTGTGAGTGGTAAATTTAATCCCATTCTTTTAGACCCTTCAGATTATATATCATTTATTAAAGATGACCTTGAAAAAACGTATGATATGTATATAAATAATGTGATAACGAAATGGGATATTAACATGATTTTAAGTTATTTAAATGAATCATTTATCGTATGGTATGAAGAAAATTTTAAATCAAAACCGATAAACTTTTTGAACTTGATGAAATAAATAACCTTATTAAATTCCCGCTGAAAATTAAATTTTGTACTCCTCATTTCGTTCATTGTTGGGGATATTAAATTTTGAAAAAGATGTTGGGGATGTTTTGTATTCTGACACTGGTTCCAATTTCATTTTAATCAAATGTGATAAAGTTAATACCCCAATGAGATTTTCACATCAAACATTAGACCCTAACTCTTACCCATCAATACAAAACATTTTATCCATCAACTTAAACATATTTTCTTTATCATATCCGTTTCAATTATCCGGGAATTCATTTATTCTTCATTCAAAAGATTTATCAAATATTAAATTTAGAATAACTGACCTATTTGATTGTGATTTAGAATTTATGAATGAAATATTATGGCAATTTCAAATAGAAAAAATAGCTGATGAGATAACAGATTAAATATTTATTTTTAAATCATAATAAATGATTAAACAACAGCAACTTAAGGCGCAAAGCACCCAGGTCCCTCAGACCATTACATACGCCATATATGCATATAATTCAAAGACGGCAGAACAAACGCAAAGGTTGAAATATGGAGATTTGGAGATAGTATTGAAAAATGACCATTTCGAATTCGTTTGCAAAGGTGGTGCAGTGATATCAAATATAAAAGAAATTTTATTTATGAATTCTAAAATTAAAGGTATAACGGATGATATAACATCAATTCCACCAGAAGAACAGAGATATTACGCATTAAATGCATTTCCTAAAGTTTTGAAGATTGGAAGATTTAATTTAAATGAGGAATTCATAGAAGGTTTCCTAAATGACATAATGAAGAAAGCAGATAAGGAATGTGTTGCTGCTGCGTTAGAGAAGAAAGCGGATAAGGAATATGTTAACGAAAAAGATAATGAAATTAAAGAAATGGTTGAATGGTATCATGAATGGACATCAAAGATTTTAAAAACTAAAGCCGATACAGGATGGGTTTCAGGATGTTTAGACCTTAAAGCGGATAAGGAATATGTTGACGCTGAATTAAAGACTAAGTTAGAGAAGAAAGCGGATAAGGAATATGTTAACGATGAGTTAGAGAAGAAAGCAGATAAAACTTATGTTAATGAAGAAATAAAACAATCAGAGGTCTATTTTACTCCGCCATTTTTAAATTTTATGAAATCATCAGATAAAACCTTTGATATAGATTCTTTTGAATGGATATGTTTCGATGGAGTGACCATGTATTTATTTTATACAGATGGAGTGCTTTATTATTTTAAAACAAATGATTTTAAAAACTATGAATCATTTACTCCATCTGTTTTGAATCCTGATACACGAAAGCCAATCATTAATCCAATAATTTTATATGTTGAATATAATAACGGTAAATTTATGGGAATGATAACGGTTGAAGATGATTTTTGCCCTTGTTATTCATTCGATTGTATCCAATGGTTCAAATGTAATTTAAATCAAGATGCTAAATTTAAATATCCAAATAATCCTATTAGATGTGTTAATAATAAATGGGTACTAATTTATGAAGTCAATCAAATTTTCATTAGTGAGGATGGGATAAATTATTATATGTTTAGTATGATGTCATCAGATTTGAAAATTGATTATACAAGTAAGTGGTATTACATTAACAACATGTATTTTATCCTACAAAATGATAAAATTTATAGATCATCTTCAATATCACAAGGTCAATTTGAACAAATTTTTCAAGCTGATGGAGACATTGAAGCTTTATGTTATGGATCAAATGTTTATGTTCTCGTTTCAGGTGAAATGGTCTATTCATATCCTGTAAGTTATAACAGACATATTTATTTATCACAGGATTTATCAAATTGGGAATTGGTTTATTCATTCACTCCAAAATTTACTCAAAATTATAGATTTACAAATTTATTTTATATTGATGGGTATTTCATTGCTTTAGGATGTGGTGATTTAGTAAATATCAGTAGTGATGGAAGAAACTGGTCTGAAATCACAAAATTTCAAGATGTTAGAAAAGCAATTTTCAAAAATAATACGTTAATATTGATAACAAGACCAGTTTTAAATACTCACCCAAATTCAATATTATATAATAAATTCAATATTCATAATGGATTAAATACAATTCTTGAGATGATTTACCCCATTGGTTCTATTTATACGTCAATGAACTCAACAAATCCTTCAAAAGTTTTAGGTTTTGGTGCGTGGGAACAAATAGTTGACAGGTTTTTGTATTGTGCAAACTCTTCAAAGGAAACCGGTGGTTCAAAGAAAATTACTGAAGCAAACCTTCCACCGCACACTCATACAGGAACTACAAACACATCAGGTAATCATAGTCACTCATTAAGAGACCATCCATTATACAACTCAGAATATTATGCTGGCAATGACGTTTTATCTCCAGATTATAACCATTCAGCAAAAAAGACTTTTCGACCAACTGAACCAGGAGGAAATCATTCACATACTTTCACAACAAATCCAACAGGCTTGGGTAAAGATTATATGCCACCATTTATGACTGTATTCGCATGGTACCGCATTTATTGAATGTGCTTGAGCCTACTTTGCAGGCTTACCGCGTTCATTGAATGAACTAAATATATTTTATGTTTGTAATTAATTAGGTAATGAAGTAATGAATGAACTGCAGAAATAAATGTTTACGTTAATGTTTACAGGTTATTCAATAATGAATTATTTTTGAAGAACTGAGGGTGCTACCATGTTACCATGTGCTACCAGGTCATTTAACTTCTTTTAAAAAGTGTGACAACATGACATTTTGACAACAACACAGGAGGAAAGCAGTTATGAATTATTTTTGAAGAACTGAGGGTGCTACCATGTTACCATGTTGACAACATGACATTATGTCAACAACACAGGAGGAAGGCAGTTATGAATTATTTTTGAAGAACTGAAGGTGCTACCATGTTACCATGTGCTACCATGTTAATTAACTTCTTTTAAAAATAGTGACAACATGACATTTTGACAACAACACAGGAGGAAAGCAGTTATGAATTATTTTTGAAGAACTGAGGGTGCTACCATGTTACCATGTTGACAACATGACATTATGTCAACAACACAGGAGGAAGGCAGTTATGAATTATTTTTGAAGAACTGAAGGTGCTACCATGTTACCATGTGCTACCATGTTAATTAACTTCTTTTAAAAATAGTGACAACATGACATTTTGACAACAACACAGGAGGAAAGCAGTTATGAATTATTTTGAAGAACTGAGGGTGCTACCATGTTACCATGTTGACAACATGACATTATGTCAACAACACAGGAGGAAGGCAGTTATGAATTATTTTTGAAGAACTGAAGGTGCTACCATGTTACCGGGTGCTACCGGGTCATTTAACTTCTTTTAAAAATAGTGACAACATGACATTTTGACAACAACACAGGAGGAAGGCAAAAATAAATTCCAATCATACTTTATAAAGCATCATTTACAGGTATTTCATCGTCAGTAAATGATTCCTCATTATCGTTTGGTTCAATTTGTTTATATAATCCTTTCATTTCTTCTTTCAAAACATAACACCATGTTTGTTTACCGTCTATTCTTCTATGTTTCCTATCACATTTATCCTTAATACTCATTTGAAAGTTTTTGTCTTTCATGTCTGATGGTTTGCAGAATAGAGCATTTTCACACGTCATACCTGCACACAATTCATCATAATGTGTATTTATCCATACATCTAAAGGATTTGATGATAATTCTATTAAATCTTGTTTGGCTTCAGTCATCGGTATGATTCGTACATTAAATGATGAAAGGTCATATTGCATAAAATACGTCAGTAAATTATCATAAAATTCCTTAGTGCATGAATCCATTAAATTCTTGAAGTAATCAAATTGACCCTTGAATTTACCATTAACCCTTAAAACTACGTATCTTCTGTCTCCAACATCAATTTTGACAGGGTAGACGTTGTTAGTTACGAAAATGAAGTTTGCAACATTCTGAGCAGTTCTTCTGGGTTGATTCTTTTCATTAATTCTAATCTCATTATCCGTTATAATTGATTTCAAAGCGTTGAAGTTTGCGAGTCTGTCTTCACCTACATTCTTGAGTTCATTAAGTACAAGAAACATTTTATTCTCAACTACTGAATTGAAATTACCGTTAGCTCACTTATTTCAGTAATGTTTTTACATGAATAACCTGCGAGAAGTTCAGAAATAATGTCTGTAAATCTGTTTTTACCTGTTCCCTGAAGTCCTTTCAAAATAATTGCTGTTTCATTCTTGATTCCAGGATGTTGAATCATTGATGCAATCCAGCCGAGTAGGTATTTATACACTTCATCGTTATTATCACAAATGGCTTCTTTAATGAAATCCATAAACATCTCAATTTTTGAGTAATCAGGCTTTTCAAGAATGTTGTATTTATAACCCTGAAACGTTGAGAAAACATCTGGGGAATCAGATTTAAAGCAAACACCCTTAACGGTTAATGAAGACAATTGATTTAATAGTACGTCCCATGCTGTTATTGTTTTACCTTCTTCTTTAAATAATTTAATCATTTTGAGTGACTCTTTCATGTTTGATTGAAGAACGAATGATATTTGATTCATTTTGTCGTGTATGTTGTAATCTTTCTGAATGAAGTATTTGTTTCCACAATCTACAAAACGGATTACACGTGATAAATCCTTAATTACTTCAGAACTGTTTTTATACTGATGATTTTCAGCCTTGCGTCTAATATCTGTTATCAAAAATGAATCATCAAGTTTGATATCAAATGTTATTTTTGGCTTACGTAATAAAGGTAAAACATATTCATCATAATATTCCTTTTGGTATAGTTTTAGAATCTTCACTAAAACAAATGGAGAAGTCATTAAATGTGCATATCTATCACGTGCTTTTTCAAAATTACTTTTTGCATTTTCTGTTAAACTCCAGAAGTTATAAACGTTATCGTATGCTTCATTAATTAAATGATTAGGTAACGAATTAATTGCTTGAAACAGTGTGAATAATGTTATTTCTTTTCTAATTCATGTTTCCACCATCAATTATGTACTTCAAAATCACAGATGCCATCAACTATGCTCTGAGCAAGTTTATCGTCAATGTTTACATCTTTGTTTTCATTCATGATAGTCTTTATTTCTTCATTCTTCTGTTCAACTCTTACCTTAATATTCAAATCATTTAATATATCATTCACTGTTCTGGTTAATGTTGAATCATAACTTCCACGAATGAATGAGTATGTATTGATTGGTTCTGTTGCATTCTTGCGAACTCTTGAATCAGCCATAACTACTAAAGAACGCTTTGAATCATCAATAGAAGTCATTATATCAATATCATAATCATTGCAGGAATAACATTTAATCATTCTGTTCGAGGTTGAATAGAAGAAATTAGTGTTGCAATAAATGTGAAGACCTCCTGAAGCGGTTTTAACGATAACATCTTTATCCGAAAGTTTTGATAAAATATCTTTTCTAACTGTTTCTTTAAGTTCATCATTGTATGATTTATTAATATCAACATCTATAATCGTTAAATTTGATATTTTATTTACTAATAAAGCCATACCAGTTTTCCTTCCTCTTCCTCCATCGTATTTGAGGTAGTTATGTAAATCAATCTTGTTTTCACCAATTCTTTCATTGAGGGCTTTTGTTTCTGCCATAACTAATTCCTCAACTAATGAATCAATAACTTTTTCATCAGAAACGATATAGTTGCTGTTGTTGTTTGTTGCTGTCATTTATATAGGAATAAAAAAATAAAAATAATTTTAAAACTAACTTTATTTTTGGACTGCATCATATTTCCAGGACTGTTGTCAAAATGTCATGTTGTCACTATTTTTAAAAGAAGTTAAATGACCTGGTAGCACATGGTAACATGGTAGCACCTTCAGTTCTTCAAAAATAATTCATAACTGCCTTCCCCTGCTGTGTTGACATAATGTCATGTTGTCAACATGGTAACATGGTAGCACCCTCAGTTCTTCAAAAATAATTCATAACTGCTTTCCTCCTGTGTTGTTGTCAAAATGTCATGTTGTCACTATTTTTAAAAGAAGTTAATTAACATGGTAGCACATGGTAACATGGTAGCACCTTCAGTTCTTCAAAAATAATTCATAACTGCCTTCCTCCTGTGTTGTTGACATAATGTCATGTTGTCAACATGGTAACATGGTAGCACCCTCAGTTCTTCAAAAATAATTCATAACTGCTTTCCTCCTGTGTTGTTGTCAAAATGTCATGTTGTCACTATTTTTAAAAGAATTTAATTAACATGGTAGCACATGGTAACATGGTAGCACCTTCAGTTCTTCAAAAATAATTCATAACTGCCTTCCCCTGCTGTGTTGACATAATGTCATGAGGTTAGATCTAACCGGCTACCCTAAAAATTATTTTTGGTGAATTCAATAAAAATAAATGGTTCATTTACTCACAATATTTTTGTATAAAACAACCCCAAGCTTTTAACTTCTTTTCTGCAGCTTCTAATGCTATCTTAGCGAGTTCATATTCTCTAAATTCTCTCTTTAAATTTTCTTGTTCCCATTTGTCTAGTTCGTATGGAGAATCTCTATAACCATAACATAACTCACGTTCATGTTCTAATTATTTTTCGCACATTTTTCCAACTTCTTCTTCAAACAAAGGTTTAGCATTCTCAACTGTATCTTCAAGTTCTTCTTCATCTAATCTCTCATGAACTTTCTTGTCTATGGAGTCCATAATATCTTTGACATAAAATGCATACTTTACAGAGCACCATTCAGCAACAAAATGAACGAGGTCAGGATGTATGTAAATACCTTTGAATTCATTTATAACACCCTTAGTAAGCTCATAAAATGCTTGTTTTGAGGTCGAGCCACTTTTGGCTCCACCGTATTCGTTCATCCAAAACTCAAGAATTTCCTGTATTTTAGCACTATTGAGAAATCTGTTTAAATGGTTTAACTTTCCTGCTTCTCTTGCCATCTTTGTTGCATTAATGTAACCATCCTTGTCTCTACGTAAGACTTCAATACCGTTATAAGTGCCTTTTGTGAATGTTTCGCCATTAGATTTGTTAGTGAATGTTTTTGCTTCGACTGACATTTCTGTTCTTACATACAAAATAAAAAATAAAAATAATTTTAAAACTAACTTTATTTTTGGGTCATTTACACTCATTCCGATGAAGTCATGACAAATCATTTCCTGTGTTGTTGTCAAAATGTCATGTTGTCACACTTTTTAAAAGAAGTTAATTAACATGGTAGCACCCGGTAACATGGTAGCACCCTCAGTTCTTCAAAAATAATTCATAACTGCTTTCCTCCTGTGTTGTTGTCAAAATGTCATGTTGTCACTATTTTTAAAAGAATTTAATTAACATGGTAGCACATGGTAACATGGTAGCACCTTCAGTTCTTCAAAAATAATTCATAACTGCCTTCCCCTGCTGTGTTGACATAATGTCATGAGGTTTAGATCTAACCGGCTACCCTAAAATTATTTTTTGGTGAATTCAATAAAAATAAATGGTTCATTTACTCACAATATTTTTGTATAAAACAACCCCAAGCTTTTAACTTCTTTTCTGCAGCTTCTAATGCTATCTTAGCGAGTTTCATAATTCTCTAAATTTCTCTCTTTAAATTTTCTTGTTCCCATTTGTCTAGTTCGTATGGAGAATCTCTATAACCATAACATAACTCACGTTCATGTTCTAATTATTTTTCGCACATTTTTCCAACTTCTTCTTCAAACAAAGGTTTAGCATTCTCAACTGTATCTTCAAGTTCTTCTTCATCTAATTTCTCATGAACTTTCTTGTCTATGGAGTCCATAATATCTTTGACATAAAATGCATACTTTACAGAGCACCATTCAGCAACAAAATGAACGAGGTCAGGATGTATGTAAATACCTTTGAATTCATTTATAACACCCTTTGTAAGCTCATAAAATGCTTGTTTTGAGGTCGAGCCACTTTTGGCTCCACCGTATTCGTTCATCCAAAACTCAAGAATTTCCTGTATTTTAGCACTATTGAGAAATCTGTTTAAATGGTTTAACTTTCCTGCTTCTCTTGCCATCTTTGTTGCATTAATGTAACCATCCTTGTCTCTACGTAGACTTCAATACCGTTATAAGTGCCTTTTGTGAATGTTTCGCCATTAGATTTGTTAGTGAATGTTTTTGCTTCGACTGACATTTCTGTTCTTACATACAAAATAAAAAATAAAAATAATTTTAAAACTAACTTTATTTTTGGGTCATTTACACTCATTCCGATGAAGTCATGACAAATCATTTCCTGTGTTGTTGTCAAAATGTCATGTTGTCACACTTTTTAAAAGAAGTTAATTAACATGGTAGCACCCGGTAACATGGTAGCACCCTCAGTTCTTCAAAAATAATTCATAACTGCTTTCCTCCTGTGTTGTTGTCAAAATGTCATGTTGTCACTATTTTTAAAAGAAGTTAAATGACCTGGTAGCACATGGTAACATGGTAGCACCTTCAGTTCTTCAAAAATAATTCATAACTGCCTTCCTCCTGTGTTGTTGACATAATGTCATGTTGTCAACATGGTAACATGGTAGCACCCTCAGTTCTTCAAAAATAATTCATAACTGCTTTCCTCCTGTGTTGTTGTCAAAATGTCATGTTGTCACAAACTTTAGAACGGCATAATTTAAATTTTTATTTTTATCATAAATGGATACCCCACAAGCTCAAAATTTACCACGAATCATAACAAGAGAGGAAATGATAAAAATGATGCAAGAACATGTTAAAAATAACAAACCACTAAAATTGAGAAAATGCGGTTATGCAGTAATGATGGAAAGAGAGATGTTGTCAAAGAGGAATAAAAATTAAATTTTGATTGAGTTTAAAAATTCATCTTTATTAAATTCATCTCTTCCAATCAATTTATTTATTCTATTAAATTCTTTTATTTTTGCTTCACTCAGTTTAAGGATTGAACGGTAAGTTTCTAATTTTTCGATTATTTCTTCATCGTTTTTCAGTTCCATCACATTGTGGCTTCTTTTTGTAATAGCATATTTTTGATTTAATTCTGTTTAGTTTTCTTTTTTATTCATCGTCTGGACTCTTGGCTGCTTCGTTGTCACTCATTTCTTACGAAATAAAAAAAATTAAATATTATTTAAATATAATGGAGTAATAAATAAATCGGAATTTCTATTAATTTATTGTCAACTTCAACTAATACATTACCGTTAATATATCTAACAATTCAGCTATTGTGTCAAATCTTCGTCTTCTTTTTGTCATTGATTTATCAGTTTTTCCATAATCGAGATGAATCAAAACTTTATCCCCTTGTTTAAAATTCATGAGCCCCGAATTAATTTGTTCACGTTTAACATCATTCAACCTTTCCATTTGCTTTCTAATATATTCCCATTCTTTTGAAATATCATTTTTCATTTTCACTGGTTTCATGTTTATAGTTCTATGCCATGTATTATTGTAATAATATACTAACTGCTGTATGATGGAGTCATGATTTCCATCCCAGTATATCTGACCGTTAACCCCTAACGCATCTCTAAGAGTTCTCATTACTGCATCAACTATTTTATTATGAAACGTATATGGAGAGGATGAGAAGTAAAAATTAATTTGTGGAAAATAATGAGTCATAGCTGCCTGAAATCCTTTATCACCATCACCCCTGATATTATCTACTCTTTCATGATCTAGTAAGTATTGAATAGCTCTTCTTGTTTCCTGTTCTGTTTTCCCTTTCACTGGAATGCAATATAAATATCTAGTGTTAATGTTAATGGCAAATAAATAAGTAACGTTTCCTTTTGAATATTCTAAATGATCGATTTCGTATGAATATGGATATGGTGCAAATGAAGGGCGACTAAATTTTTCCTTTAACGGTTGAATTTTTGGGTCAATTGGTTTATTTAATATCTTGAAATCCTTTTTAAAATCTTTTTGCTTCTTAAATGTTTGAAATGGATATAATAAAGTGAATGATGAAGGATTAACTGAAGGAGGAGGTACTACTGTTGGAGGTTTTGGGGTTGCAAGTGGTTTAATTTTATCTGCTTTGATTTTGGATTTCATTCCCCCCTTCATTAATTCTGGATGTATTCTATTCATTTGTTTTAAATATGCTGTATATAAAGGTTTGATATACTTTCCCGCTTCGAGTTTATGTTGAAGGATGAATTCCAAAAGTTGATCTTCATTTAAAAGTCGGGCTGAATATGGTTTAACTAATGAATCATAAATTAAAGCTTGTGCATCATTTATGGTCTGAAGGACATGGGTGTTTTGTGGCTCAGGATTATATAATTTATATAATTCATCAATATCTTCTTCTGTTAATACTTTATTTTTGAAATCTTTCAACTGTTTAAGTTGTGATTTAGTTTTTCCCTTTGAATATTCATTATTTTTAATTTTGTCTTTAATTTCAGAAATTATTTTATTATGATATTTCAAAATTTCATTTTTATAATATGGATAATAATATTCCATATCATCACCCGTTATATTGTTATTATGTTTTTGGAGATATGATTTTAATTCATAATAACTAAGAAATTTTTGATTAAATACTAAATCATCAATTAAAATTTTTAAATCTGTGTTATTCATTTATATAAAAATAAAATCAATGTTTTAAGGGTGCCCACCTCTTTGTCTCTTCTGTGGCATTTCATTAAAATAAAATAAATTGTATTAAATAAATGGCATACAACATCCATTTTCACAACATACAGCCTTAGTGTGTGCTCCTGTTAATGCAGTCTTACCGATTGTTAAGCGAGTCATTGACCCGTTTTTAAGTTGTAAATTAATATTCTGACCATCAAATATCACTTTATCATTTATTATATCCAAATAATTTTTAGGTGTTAATTGTTTATTTTGTCGTAAACTAACACCTTTCATTTTTTGTGCAATCTTTTTAAAATCACTTCCATCAATTGAACCGTTGAATGATGTATAACACTTAGGACATAAAGCAACCATGTTATCACCTTGTTTCTCAATTGCTAAACCCAATAACTTCTTCTCATGTGCTTTTTCTTCAGCTTTATTCTTTAATTTAGGTTTAAATTTCTCATCAAAACAGAAGAAATCAAATGGTGCGAATTTGAAAATGTTTTTATCATAAAATTGTTTATCGGTAACAATTGCTTGAAATGCTTGAGTGTTAGGAAGATTTGGATCGCCAGCAATAGCCCAATAAGATGAATCAGTATCACCTTCAATGAAATGAAAACGATTAACATTCATGCATTTATACATAAAATCATAAATGAAAACTAAATACCAGTATTTAGCATTATCTAAAGTGAAGAATGCCTCTTGTAAACATGTTTCACATCTATAAAATCTATCTTTAGCATCACTTGATATGTATCCTCACCTATTTCTCTTATGTTTTTAAACTTATTTGACATACATGCAACGCGTGACTTCTGTGCATTCATTATTTTAGTCTTTGCGTAATTTTGTGTATTCATTGCATCGTAACCATATGATCCATTAAGTGAAATCTTGCAAAATAAACTTTTTCCTTTATTTCCTTCTAATTCAGCCTTTTGTCTTTCGTTCATAAATTTGTTCGCAAATTCATTAAAACAAGTGTTTTTAGTAAATGTTAAAATTGATTGAATATCATCAATGATAAAATGAAATCTGTCGATTAGATACCATAGATAATAAGAAGAAAATGGTTGATATTGGTTGTGTGTTGATGCTAACTGAGTTAATTTCTCTGTTTCTGGTCAACCGGTAGATTGTTTGATTTCATGTAATTATACATAAAACTGCCAATTGTTTTTTCATCTGTGATAATATCTAAGTTTCTTATTATCGGTAAAAAGTTTATGTAATCATTAATGTATTTTTCATCAATGTGACCCTTTACTTCAGCCACGAATAAAGTATTTTTCTTCTTAATTATTCCCAGTGCTTTTGCTTTCTTTGTTGCTGTATCACAAATGATAACACCATTCAATCTTCCCGGCATATACATTTTATGGTCAGTATATTGAATGAAATCATGAGGATTAGATGAAAATGATGAAGGATATAATGAATTAAATCAACTCCAACGAAATGAGTCATGAATGTTGGAAGTGTCCTCATTTGATACAATTTTAGTTTCTGGATTATATGAAAGTTTATTAATGTGCGTGATTCCTTTAAGATTTACTCTATGTTGAACATTTGATAGACCACCAGTAATTCCATTACGGAGAATGTGATAAGCTTCAACTGAATCTAAAGTCATTGGTAAATTATTTTTTAATGCATAATTTCTTAAATTGATTCTTAAACGTTGAACATCTTCATCTTTATTTGATTTTACGACATTGCAATAACAACACATTAACTGACAATTTTCTTTGGTATGTGGTTTTTCATTATCGATTCTATCTAATGTTGGTTTATTTGCATATGTAAACGCTTTACCACACATTTTGCATTTAGATGAAAGGATTAAATCGTGATAGTATTGAAAATCATCCACTGAAACATTGTTTTTGGTATCCCTTTCTGCTTTTTCATCTTGTTTCTTATATGATTCAATTTTATATTTCCAATACTTTTTTTAATTCAAAACTTGATTCCACATTTTCTTCTTCTGGATATGTTTCGTTAGGATTGAAGTTCTTATATGCTAACGCGTAACGAATCATTGATGCATTCGATGATAAAGAAAGATTATGAAGCATATCAATTTTATAAACAAATGTTTCTTCGATAATTTTATCAATTGGGTCAATCATAATTTCAACGTCTTATTGCAATAATGAATAAAATATTCTAATCTATTCTTAAAATTTTAGCATCATTGAGATATATTTGATAATCACTATCGGATATTGTTTCTTGTGTTAATGCTGAATAAAATGAATCTTGAGTGAATGGTTCCTTTTTATATAATTCATCTTCGTAATTCTCCCATGTGATGAATTGATAAGGGAAAAAGGATTTAACACGTGATTTATTGTTTCCGAAATCTTGAGTGAATTGGTCTAATGTCCCACCCGCTATATAATTTCTGATGTCAATAAATCTCAATTCATATGGAACGTTTGTTTTCTTTACTATGACTTGCTTAAATTGAGAAGAAGAACCCAGCATTGATTTTATTTTCCATTTTGCAGTGTTTAAATCACGAAGAATTAAATTTAAATCAAACTTTCCCGAATTAAAACCAATGATATTCACTTTATTAAATTCTTCATCTAAAAGCTCTTTCATTGCTTCCTTCTGTTTTTCATTTAATGTATTCAATAATTCATTGTATTGACTCATATTTGATTTAGCAACTAATGAACAGGTTGAAAATAAAAATTCAATCCAATCAGAGATGAACGAATCACTCGAAGTTAAGCAAAAATTCCTCGTAAATGTTTTATCACGGTCTACGACCTCGCCGCTTTGCGGCTTTATTTTGACAGTTGATGATACCATAAATGGTTTTAAGTAAGCGTTCAAAGTTGCACATTCAGAAAGTTGAAGTTCTTCTTTAGTCTCTAATGTTTCGAAGTCAAAAATAATATAATATCTTGTCGGTTGATAATATTCCTGCAAATTGTGAGCTAATAACCACTGATATATCTTCTGTTTCGTGATATGTGGTGTATATGGTTGTTGTGTGTTTTGCAATTGAACGTCTTGAATTAATCTTCCATTATTTTCTTTACATTTCTCACAATGTTTTAAAAATCTTCTTTGGTTTTTCCTTTCTGGATCATCACGGATAGAATAAACTTCTTCTTTACAATATGGACAAACTCTATAGCCGGTGAGTGCTTCAACGTCTGTTATTCTGTCAGCGTGAAGTTTTCCACATGGACTCTGTGTTAATAAAATATTTACTGTTTCAAATTCTGGATCTATCATTATTGATTCCACTAATGGAAAGTCTACCTTATTTATGTCCACGTCTTCTGGTTGAGGATCACAATAATAGAAATCAATATTAACATTTAACATTCTCGCTAATCTCTCACTTTCTGATGAAATGTCAAATCCTTCATATGCATCTATGGCTTCATTTAAATAACTTCTACGAGTTTTAGGATTAACACCATCAGGAATGTTATAGAAGCGTTTAAATAACCTTCTACCTTCTGCTCTAATTTGATTATCATTCATTTTAGCGGTTCCGTTTTTGTTCATTTATGTAAGAATAAAAGATTAAAAAATAAAAATAAAGTTTATTTATTAAAGTCCGAGACTCAGAGAGTCCAGGGCTAAAGTCCATAAAATGAATTAAGAATACATAAATTTTTATCATCTGCGACGTGACGAATACATTTTAATTTACTCAAGAATGTGTACCCTGATACATTAAATCTAATTCCTGTCTTATTTAATTTCACAACTTTGAAAAGGAATGTATGAATAGCTATAAAATGATGAGATGATGTTTTATGGTTGCTTCCATTTTTTCTGAAATAAATGAATAAATATAATGTTATAAGTTTCATATCTTTTATGTTCTTAATAACGAATGGTATAGACCTTTCAACTTCATCTTCCTTCGGTGCTGTTCTTTCATATGAAACATTATTGGTATCTTCAATAATGAAACCACAATCACACAAAATTTTATAGGTTCCAATGGTTTCTTTTGATATTTTATCTAACAAATCAAAAACTTTATCAACACCTGTGCATTTATTTAAATAATAATTTGTGTAAATATCATGATCTTCTTTCTTAATCGTATTAGTTGCATATGTCACGTTTTTAAGAGCTTTTTTTGAATTTTTCGGAATCTAAAGGTGGTGAAAGTAATAACAAGGGTATTCTCATTATCAATAAATTGTAACTTATGTTACGAATAAATTTAGTTCCTTCTTCTGAAAGTGTTTCGTCTATGTCACCATCTAATAAATTTTGTGTTGATTCTAAGACATAATTTTATATCTTTCTTCATGAGATTTCTGAACTTCTGATTCTGAAGCTGGGATATTCATTAAACCCACTACTTCATTTTCATTATATTTTTCAACTTCTCTTAATTCCTTAATTTTTTCATCTATTTCATTTCTTAATTGTTCCAATTTCTCAATCTCATCGTTATAATATTCATCTTGTTTAATTTTTTCTTCAAAATATTCAGGAGTGTTTCAAGGCTCTCTGAGCCCAGGTCCTCTGGACCATAAAGAGGAATATTCTCCTGTTTTTCAACTTTTTTGGGATATAAATATCTCATTATAGCCTTTTTAGTAATTGGTCCGTTATATTTAAATTCATTCAACAATCTGGAAAACTCTTTCACATTCTGCATATATGTTGGATAAGAACCGTCTCCAAAATTTTCTAAAATATTTTCTAATTCTGAATTAGTGAACTTTAAAGATTTCAATGAATTAGTTGTTATACTCATTTATTATAAAATATAAATAAAAAAATAAATTTATTTTTAAAATTAAAGTTCAATGTTGATTCTGAGACATGAATTTTTAAAGTTTATTTTTTAAAAAAATTTTTTATCTTTTATTTCATTATGGGCTGAGTGTAAATGTCTTACAATTCTGAAAATTTTTAAATCTTGATTTATTCAAAAACGTAAGAATAAAAACTGTAAGAATCATACATTTATTACTTCATATGTTAAAAAAAATGATACAAAATCGTTCAATATTGTATGAATTCTTACGTTTACAAAAAAAGTCACACAACCCTTCCACATATACTACTAATGATAAACTTCAAAATTTACGAATATAATGAGTGGGAATATAATGCTTATCTATCATAAAACCATATGAAATATCAATTTTTGCTTTACGCCTAATTTTTGACGACAATTAGCAAAAAATGTTAAATGTTAACACTCAGTCCATTTGAATATGAAAAATAAAATTGACTTTGATTAAATGTTTTTATTTATCATGCAATTCTTCTTGCGACCAAAGATTTGAATCAAATTTCAAAAAATAAGATAGCTTAAAAAATAATATACGGTAGTGTTTACTAATAGATGAATAGTATATAAATTCTATTAAAATGGATTTGATCCAAAAAATATATAAAATTTGATCATAAATAAAATCGTTTTAAATTACTTCTTCATTTAAATTATAACAATTATTTTTGGTTTTATATCCACATTACATACTTGGTCTGAAATTCATATACTTTCCTGAGGAGACATTGTAAAAGATACCTAAAAGTCCAAAAAATTAAAATCTGACAGCGAATTTGTCTGATTTTTTTTTGTTATTTTGCTTTATTTCAATATACCTTCATAAGCTTGTCATTAAATTACTATTGTAAGGGATTATATACTTAAGTAATCAAATTATAATTGTTGGAATATACACGAATTAAGGGTGCACACGAGAGGATCATGTAAACTTCAGAATTTAGAACCTTATTTTTAGGCATTATCTTGGCTACCTATTTAGGCTCGAAAAGCAAAAAATATCAAAAAATACAACTTGACTCCATTATGACCCTTTCATGGAGGTAGTTTTTATCCGCTAGTATTTTCCCTTTGAATCTCTTTACAATTCGAAATCAAATTCAAATCTCAGTAGAAGAAAGGAAGAATCGACTTACTACGGTTGTAATACGAATAAATACATATATTTAATTATTTTTATTTACATAATAATTGTTTGAAGCTCATATTCCAACAAATTTTTAAATAAAAACATTAAAATGTTGAAAATGTTCATATATTTTAATAGGTGTTTGGCACTTTATTGAGGAATTACTACATACATAGTCGAACTGAACTTGATATTTTGAAATTTAAATTATTTATCAAAATTAAAATTTAACTTGAAATTTATAATTATTTAGTCATATTTTGCATAATTCTAAGTAGATTTTGTAAAAAATCAAGAAAGAAAAATTTTAACGTGCTTTATTTTTTCTTTTTTATAATAATACATATTATTATATAATTAACATATTCATAATGTTTCACCCTTTCAAAAATATAATCCTCCTCCTCTCAAATAAACGTACATACGGGTGGCCTCTTTTTTCAAAAAATTAAAATTCAAAATTTTGGGCTCAAATATTAGAGATTTTTTCAACCTTCAACGATATATGTTGTCTATATCAGAGCTCCTTTCTTTTTGATACTTAACATTGTTCCTAAATCTTAGCCGTTAAGGCTGTTCTGAAAATATTTTTTTTTCGAAAAAATTCGAAAAAATTCTTAAAATTCAAAAATCCCTTAATTCCTGAGGATTTTGGAAAAAAGTTTTTACATGAACATGTGTATATTATATGAAGTATATTGATAAGGTAAAAATCAAATTTTATTGCATATTCATCGAGAAAATAAACTAACGAATCCCTCAAAATTGAGAGGGTAATCCTCCTCATCTCAAATAAACGTACATACGGGTGCACCCTTAATATATCATACCGAAATGCATCACTAGCAAAAGTGACATTTGGCGCCAATTTTAAATTAGTGGATTTTGTGTTTATTATTTAAAAAATATAATTGATAAAATATAATTAACATTAATAGAATAATATGGATAAGATTTGATAAAAAACAATCATAAATTTTTTTTGGGCGCCATATAGAGAACTATAGTCTGCGAGGTACTGATTCTATCCATGTACCTCGCAGACCATAGTTCTCAGCCAAAATGGCTGAAAATTGCTCACAATTGTTGAAATTGTGAGCAATTTTTAGCCTTTTTGGCTAAGAATTGGAGGGTGTGAGTACTATAGCATGTAATAGTATCTCACACCCTCCAATTCTTCCTATGGCGCCGAAAAATTTTTGGTGAAATCCGACGACATTTCACCAAAAATTTTCGGCGCCATATAGAGAACTATAGTCTGCGAGGTACTGATTCTATCCATGTACCTCGCAGACCATAGTTCTCAGCCAAAATGGCTGAAAATTGCTCACAATTGTTGAAATTGTGAGCAATTTTTAGCCTTTTTGGCTAAGAATTGGAGGGTGTGAGTACTATAGCATGTAATAGTATCTCACACCCTCCAATTCTTCCTATGGCGCCGAAAAATTTTTGGTGAAATCCGACGACATTTCACCAAAAATTTTCGGCACCATATAGAGAACTATAGTCTGCGAGGTACTGATTCTATCCATGTACCTCGCAGACCATAGTTCTCAGCCAAAATGCCTCTAAAATTTGTATACCTATAAACTCAAACTTCAATATATTCGATTTTATTTTTATAATTAATTTAAATATATCCATATAAGGATGTCAATTTGGAAGAAAAGTGAGAAAATTCCTAAAATGCTAAAAATGAATTTTCCAAACCTACTTTTGCATCTCATTTTTTTGATTTGGAAAAAAAATTTGGAGAGAAGAACTCTTCGTTTTTGAATTTTGTCACGATGGTTTTAAAGTATATTAGACACATGTATTGATATTACTATTTTTGTATATTTTGAGAGAAAATCCCTAAAAAGTGAGAAAATCTGAGACGGTTTGAGAAAATATATAAACTATTGAAAATTTGAATTAAACTTCTAATTTGGAAAAAAGAAATTTGGAAAGAAGAAAATTCAAAAATCGAGATTTAGACTCAGTATCAAATGGAGAACAAAATGTTTCTTCATATGAAGGAAAAAATTTTCTTGAGAAGAAATAGAGTTTTTAAAATTTTATTGTATGTAATGAAATAAACAAATATTAAAATTATTTTTTGATAACAAGAAAATTCTCAACAGAAAATATTTGAGACAAAGAAAAAAAGAAAATTGAAAAATATTACTCTCCTTTATATTTCATGAGATTTTCAATTTATTTTCATAAAATTGACAATTTTATACGTTTAGATGAAAATAAGTGATTTTGCTTGAAATAAAAATTATTGTTTGTTTACAGCTATCAAATAGATTTTTGTTGTAAACAGAAATTGATCAAAAGTGACACCTCAGAAAAGCTAAAATATTGAATTTTTGGAACTTTTGATAGAGCACGTTTTTAAATATTAATTAAAGTAAATGTATATTTTGTAAAGATTCTTTTTAATAAAAAAAATAAAATTTTGAAGAAGAACACAAAATCTTCTGAAAAATAATATCATATAAACTCATATTATTTTCTAATATATAACTATTTTATATAAAAATCAAATTCAATGATCTTAAAAGCGAAGGATAAACCTCAAAATTTACGAATCTAATGAGTGGGAATATAATGCTTATCTATCATAAAACCATATGAAATATCAATTTTTGCTTTACGCCTATTTTTTGACGACAATTAGCAAAAATTGATATTTCATATGGTTTTATGATAGATAAGCATTATATTCCCACTCATTAGATTCGTAAATTTTGAGGTTTATCCTTCGCTTTTAAGATCATTGAATTTGATTTTTATATAAAATAGTTATATATTAGAAAATAATATGAGTTTATATGATATTATTTTTCAGAAGATTTCATTCTATATGCCTATGAAAAGTACTCTCAAAACTAACTTTTCCCTAATTATAATTAAATCTAGAATATTGTATTATGCTTAGTATTATTTCATTTTTCTCATTCAATTTAGAATTTACAAATGTCAAAAATTGAGAGTTGTCACTTTTGATGAATTTCTGTTTATTACATTTTTGCTATTTTGATTAAAATTTGTTAATCAAATTAATAATTTTTTTTTCTAAATATCTTAAATATCTGGCTCACTCACTGATACGATGAATTAAACGATAAAAATAATACAAACTCAACTAAGTTTCCTGTCTTTCAACCAAAAAATATTATGCAATTTAAATTAAATTGTTTATTCAAAGATAAAACAAAGATAAAGTAATTATAATTATCATATACTTTATGAATAACTCTCTAATTGGATAAGATTTTCGTACAAATATTTTTATTAATATCGATAAGAATATGTTTACCTACTATCACCATATGTCGATAAACGAGAGTAGAGTGATTTTTATCATCGAAACTTTTTAAAAGCTGTAAGCAGGAAGTAATAATCTTGTTTTTTCTGAGTTAGTTGTAGAACTATTGATGCCCGAGTTATCATTGTGATGCAGAAGGATATCAATGTACTGACTGAAGGATATGAATTGAATTTTATTGAATTTCAATTTGATCAAAATATGTTGAAATGATATGAATGTGTCAACTTCTGTATCATTCTCCTTCACTCCTTCCTTATTCTTTCGAGAACGAAGCTAGCTCAGCTTTCGCTGAGCGAATTGACACTTTTCATGCCCTAAACGTACATACTCTCAAATTTATCGAAAAAATTAATACCACCTAAATTAGTATATTCAAAAAAAATAGTGGGGCTTCCAGGCGCGTTGCGCCCTCTAGCCCATAAGAAATTTTGCCCAAGACCCAAGAGGAGGACCGAACCCCAGCCGACCAGCCGTTGACTTTTTTGTAGAGCACTCAAAATAGTATAACTTTGTCCGGACAAGTAAGGGTCTATCGTCGCTACAGGAAAAGTTACAGGCGTTCCAAGGAAGTATACTTTGAGAAGCCTTTTTCCCCTTATAGAATGAGATAAGACGGTTATTTTACAAAACTGACAACACTTTGACCGAGTAGTTTTTTGTGCTGAACAAAAAGTGTCATATAAACATCTGTCAAAAACCGCTTTTTAACTTCACTTAAAATGCCACGTAAGCTACGTAAGAATATACGTAAGAGGAAGGGAGCATTGAAACATCCAATAGTAAAACTGACACCACAACAACAGTTGCAACAACAAATGATGAATGACCCCACTATGTTGCAACAAATGTCAAGCAACCCTATGCTTTTAAACCGAGTTATTGGTGCACAGAGTGGAGGTTTAAGAGCGGCACTTTTAGCGAAAATGGCAGGCTATGGTGGAGCTGCAGACGGAACAGCTTATAACCCTCAAAGTCAAATGAATTTGAGTTCACTCAAAAATCAAATAACAGATGTCAAAAAGTCAAACATAGACATACAGAAACAAATAAGTGAAAACGAAAAGAAACTAGAATATGACAGACACACAAAGAAACTCAATGAGTTAAACGTAGAGAAAAAGAAGAAAGAAGAACAACTGAAAGAACTAAGTACAGAGGAATATGCGAAAAAAGTGTCAGAAAAAGCAGCAGAAGTAGCAAAAATGGAACAAGATGTTATAAATTTGAAAAACCATACTACTCAATATAAAGTACTGAAAGATGAAGAGATAAAACAAAAAGCCCTGAAGACATATATGGATAGCGATGAGTATAAAAAAGAAGTTGAAGCAAATGTAAAGGCAGAAAAACTTTTACAGTTGCAAAACCAAACCGTACAGTATGAAAACTTAGCACAAGAAAGTAAAAATAACGACGCAGCCATGCAAAAGGCAATGAAAAGCGCAGAATATATAAAAGCTAATAATGACTAGTTAGATGCCCAAGCCAACGCTAAAGCAGCCCAACTTATAGGGTCAATAAGGACAAAAATACAAGCGGATGAAGACAGTTCAAATGAAGCTTTAATGAATGCTGACTTTAAGAATGCCTTCGAAGCTCTTCATAGTAAGGTGAAACTAGTGAACGACTTCTCATCTGGAAAGAAACTGAAGTCTGAAGGTTTCGACAAAGAGTTAAGAGAAGTAGCACAAAATATGACGAAAATAACAGATGCAGCAACGAGACAGGCAGTTCAAAGTGCCTATGACGCCGTTAGAGCAACTGTTGTGGAAAGTCAAGAAAAAGAGTTACAACAGACCAAAACAGACCTAGTAAATGCTTTCTTAAGAACGAAAAGTCAGGTAGGACATTATGCTGCAGATGGAACATATGTGCCAGCTGGTGGAACTTATATACCACCAAACCCTCCAAGAGAAGCACCTGCACCAGGACTACCTAAACATTTACATCGTCACATGGACACAGACACAGGCATGCACCAAAACCAACACAACAACCAACAGTTCAAAATCCAGCACCACAACAACAACCAACAGTTCAAAATCCAGCACAGCAACCAACAGTTCAAAACCCTGCACCTGCACCACAACCAAAACCAGCACAACAACCACCTCCACAACCAGCACAGCAACCAACAGTTCAAAACCCTGCACAGCAACCACAAACAGAGCAAAGACACAAAAGAAGTAGAGAACAAGGAAACCAAGAATTCTTAAAAATGCTTAAGGAAGATTATGGTTACCCAGATACTCTTGACTTTAGTGACAGATATAAAGAAGCTATTAGAAAGTTCAAGGAAGGAAATACTGACCCGAACCTATTTAGCTTTATGGCTCAGCATAAAATCGGATATAATCTCAAACCTGGAAAATACAAGCTCGCTAAGGGATATGATTTAATAGCATATCATCCAAATGACATGAATGAATTTACTCCGAGATATTTGGTGTCAGAGATAAATGATAATTCAACTCTCTTCATGAAACGCGTAAAAAATAGAGACGGAACGAAAGAAGAAAGGTTTATGAGTCCGGATGACTTAGATAGGGAACTTGTTAAAAACGGTCTCGGAATATATGAAATGCCACCAGATGAGGTACAAGAAACTCCACAGGAAGAAGTTCAGATACAACCAGACATGGAAGAAATAGTTCAGCAACAACAGCTAGAAGAGCCTGAAGGAAACGAACAAGTCCCTCCTTTGGAAACTAACTTTACAGAACTAGATGAAGATTTGGAACAGCCGAAAAATCTTGACCCTCAACAAGAGTATGCGGAGAATATGGAATCTTTCCAAGAGTCTAAGAAAAATTCGGCTGACATAGTAGAAGAATATCGAAAAATGTTCGCCGACATACAAAAGACTCCAACATCAGATGAAAATATTCAGCATAGAATGGAAGTACTGAAAGAAAATGTACGCAAATACAATAATCCTTTTTACTTACGACCATATAACGTTCAATCTTTGGCTGAACTCGGTGAAAATAAAAGGTTAAATTTCAACAAAACATATAGAAATGAAACATTGTTTAAAGTTCATTCAGAACCTAACCAATATGGAAACAAACCTACTTTTGTTTCTGCAGACTATGGAACTACAATGAAATGGGGTCATAAAGCTAATCCGGATAGGTGGTTCATAAACTTACAACCTCAATTCCAAGAAGTTGTAGACGCAATGGAAGTGAATGGTGAACCAGATATAACGGGTATTTTCAGCGCAGCTTTAATGCCATTGAAAGATATGAAAGATGCAGATATTTTGGACCAGTATGAAATGAACATGGCTGAGGGAAATATAACACCTGACGTTCTAGAACATTTATCTCAAAGAACTACACAGAACCATAGAGATGGTATATTTGGTGAAGAGTTTAGAAAGAAAGTTAGGGAGAGAGAAGGAAGAGAACCTATTGTACATGACCTTGCAAACGAAAGTTTGCAAAATGTCATAAAAACTTACTTTGCAGACAATGAACTGAGAAGGGATGAATATTTAAGAAAACTCAAATGGACAGTACCAAATGAAATGTTAGTATTGAAAAACATGTTCCTTGACAAAATAAAAACCAACTACAGAAATAAATGACGCAAGACTGAAACATTGGGTAAAAGCTTTCCCATTCACAAAAGATATTATTGGTACATGGAAAGAAAACCAGAATGGCTACAAAAACATATATTTGGAAACGAGCTTATTCCATATGGACAAGCTCTGTTTGAAGAGCTTGAACCGGAAACTCAGGAAAGAGTCATGCAAACAATAAGCGAAGACTCAAATACAAACTATGACAAAATCTTTCTAGGATATAGGTTACCTGAGATGGGCGACCAGAGCCCAAAGGCAAAAAGGACATGGGAAATTTACAACATACTAGGTGAACATGAGGCAAAGATGCTAACAACTTGAAGCAGAGGGCAAGTTACCAAAAGCGACACCAAAGAAGAAGAGAAGAGTAGAACAAAGTGAAAGTAGTGAAGAAGTAACTTCATCTAGTGAAAGTAGTGGCAATGAAGGAAAAAGAGTTAAAGATTCAGTTAAAAACTCAGTCAGGAAGAAAGTAAAGCTTGGTCCGAGTGGGTTCTATTATGACATATAAATCCAACTATTCTATATTTTTACCCATATGAAATGTACGCCGCTCAGAATATAACGCCAACAGTTTTGGATGCCATGAACGGAAATGTTTCCGAATGGTATAACGAATGCGACAATGCCATTAGAAGGTCAGAAATAGTTCCGGAACTTACGAATATACAACTGCTGTTTCTTATGGAAACGTAGGTGAGTTTGGAGAAGGTTCTTCAACAACAGTAGATATTGCTTGCGACAGGTTTCATATTATTTCTATTGACAACTCATTCTTATACGTGGAACAAGACATTGAAATAAAACCTTCTGCCAAGTTGTCTGACAAGAAAGGTTGCAATGGAATTTTCTATGTCGGATACCAATATGCTCCAGAAGTTTTCATGGGATATAAGATATATTCTAACTCTGACTTAGTTCAAACAGTAACATGGGCAAACTATGAATGGTTCGCTTTGAGAAACTCAGTACAACCACAAGCTAGAGAACAAACAGACCAGTATGCAACTATTGAGAAAATAAGAAGACTTGACCCTAACGTTCCAGGAGTTTATGTTAACCTTTCTGGTTCAGATGGAACTGCTGCCACTAAAGTAAAACTGAAACTTAGAGTTCCTTTGTCATCTTTCCTCATCTTCAGGTTTTTAAGATACTTGCCAAACTGGCAGGAAAAATTTCTATCGAACTTACTCCAAGCAAAAATAACTTAGTCATTGCACCAACACAAGACCCATTCACTATTACAGACGTAAAGGGAACAAATCAAACGTCATTCGCCGAATTTTGCAAAGACAAAGTTGACTTAGACTTTGGTTTCTCAAACTCAACAATGAAGTAAACTATTATTTCAATGCTGCTGGAATGCTTGGGACCCAGTTAAGTTCACATGCGAACAGTTTGAATGCAAGAGAATAGAAAGCAGACTTGCAGTCTATATGTTGGACCCAGATATTTCAAATGCTTTAGCTGCCAAATATATTGCAGTTCCACTTATGTTCCCTATACACCAAATATCTGTCAAAGACTTTGCAGGTGAAGTTGGAAACCAAAATCCAGGAGCCGCAGGTGCAAGAACAGATATTGCTTTAACAACTGCAATGAAACATGCAGATACTATGTTTGTACTGTTCAGACGAACTATAAATGACTATTCTTGTTTCTACAACCCTGGTATTAAATATCATATAAACATAGATGGCAAATATTATCCAAGAGAAGAATATTCTACAGTTGAGGATATGAGGTCATACAACTTGACATTAGATGCTATGAACTTTAACAACAACTTCACAACAACCATTAACCCTGAAATGCAAAGTTCTATTATGCCATATGTGAAAGTATGGACTCATACAGGAGGTCAAAAAACTCAATATACAAATGGAGACCGTTCAAACTTTTGGCTTGGCATTCCATTTGCTGACTCAGAAGACTTTATGGGTGGTATTTCAACTGTTGGTACAGTTCAAATACAATATACTGGTGACAGAGACGGTCCAGATGAATTGAAAGCAAAGAAGTTTACAAAACCAATAGCACTTTTCACGGAAGATGCTCTTTTGAAGATTCGTTCGATGAAACCTGCTGGGGCTCCTCAGATTGGCATAACGACAGCTTCCATCGAGCAGATTTTGGCAGCAGGTCAGTAAGTTGTTCTTGAACTGACTTCTCTCCGTCAAATATTGACAGTACGCCAGTTTTGACATAATATTGTATTATAAACTTTCCTTTAGTAATATCGTCAGTTTTGAAGTTATATTTTTGTCTGCTTCAAGAACTTTCACCATTTCAGTTATACCAACTTTCTTTGCTTTATGAAAATATTTTGGTTCAGCAAAGACTGCTATTCTATAACATTTTCCATTGTTTGTGTAAAGAACTATTCTGTCAATGTATTTGTATTGTTTGTGAGTATAAACTTTGTTCTGCTTCAATTCAATAAGATATCCGAATACGTCCATCTTTTTATTCTAAGTAAAATGTCATTTCCGAAAAATAGAAGCGTAAGTGTTTCAAAAGGTTTAATGGCGGTGGCAGATGTGAAGTTAAATTCACCAACTCAAACAAACAGTCAAAGTGTTGTTGTCAATGTCAAAGACAGAGATGTTGAAGTGGGGAAACCATACGAAGACGAAGATGGTATAACAATTGTTCCTGTAAAAGAACCAACATATCCTGAAGTTAACAGAGACTTAAGTTCTGTTGCAGATATTCGAAACGACTACCAACAACTGAAAGACAAACTTCAAACTCAGGAGAAGATTTGTCAAGCTTTAAGTATAATGTTAAACTTGGTCGAACACAACCCTGTAAAAGTGAACTCATATGTCATTGCACCTCATGAAGTTTTGAAAGAACTATTGAAACTTTTGACAGAGGCAGACGATATAAACATCAAAGAAATAGAACCCGACATTAGTTGCTGTGGTGTTTCATATAATGCCATTGACAAGATATACGTTATGAAAGGAGGTGAAACGTTGAACTTAAAATATAGTTTCCCAGACGTTATCAAAATATTTGACGACCACAACATTTCATTAAAATTTATTTGCTAAGTAAATGGCAGAAGACATAATGGTTTATACTATTACGACTAAAAACCCTGAGTCATATAATTCTATAACAACAAACTTACAAAGTCCTCAAGGACGATATTGTAAACTAACCTTAAACACAATGACGACTAAAGCCTGTTTTGCTCTTTTGACACCAGAAGACTTTATTGTTGTGAATGGTAAAAAATACTCCTTTGAAGATACTTACTCAGATATACCACCAACAGGTTTTGTTGACTTATTTAATACTTTAAGTACGGGTGTAACATGTGCTGCAACTAGAGCAGGTTTCATTATGTTTGGATGTCCGACTGAGTTTACTATAAACGATATGAGCTATAATACAAAACTTATTTCTGGTTTTTACTACCAACAGTTTCCTATAAAGGAAAAGGTGTCATACAAGGAATGTCTATTCCATTGACATTAAGCACACCAATCTTATATATTGTTTCAAACTTAGGTTCAAAGTGTTATTCGAATGTCGACAGAAACTATTATGACCAAAAGATACTTATGTATATAAACAATACTTTCTCTGCTGGTTTGCCTATTGTTCATTTGAATGCAGAATTTTCAACCTTAGTGAACTCAAACACTTTGGCAAGTATAACGTTGACATTAGTTGACGCAAACTTTGTTCCTGTAAAACTTTTATGTCCTATGTATTTGTCAATGACGGCAGAAAGTTTCGAATTGGAAGATGCAACTGGTGAAAGTATTGTATTACAAGAACAACTTCAACAACAAATAGCTCAAGAACAACAAATGCAACAAATGGAACAACAAAGTCAAGAATAAAAAAAATATTATTTTTTTATTTTTATAAAAATGTACAGAATAGATGTTTCAGATTTTTATGACTTCCAAGCATTCAGAAATATGTGTCCATTTAGAGACTATAACAAAGCAGTCGAGAATTTGAAACGTTTAGTCATTTATGTTGACTCTGCCCCAGAATGTTATGTCATGAAAGAATGGGATGTTGTCTTTAACAAACCAAGAGCAACAATAGTGTCTGAACAAGAATGTAGACAGAAACTTAAGAAAATAAAAGTCGTACAAGTTGGCATGAAGATGTTAGATGCTTGGGATATCTTATTGTCAAAGTTAGAAGATTTTTCAGTTCGAGGTATAAAGTTCTATACACCTTCTCCAAACTTCTATTCTATCTTCACTGGATATAAATATGAACAAGTAGAATGGAAAGAAAATATTATAGAAGCTTGGTTAGACCATGTCAAAGAAATTATATGCAATGGAAACGAAAAGGTTTATGAGTATATCTTATGTTGGTTTGCAAACATCTTACAACATCCAAGTGCTAAAAATGAAACTGCTCTCATTATAATTGGAAAACAAGGAACTGGTAAGAATACTTTCTTTACAGATATTTTGTGCAAACTGTTAGAAGGTTATTCGAATCCGAATATGACAAACTTAGAAAACATCTGTGGCAAGTTTAACTCCTCAATAGAGAATATGAAACTTATAGTTTGCAATGAACTTCAAAGTATAGATACAACAAAAGTTTTGAACTCAGATGCTTTGAAGAGTCTTATAACAGACAAAGTTGGAGTTGTTGAAAGAAAGTATAAAGACCAAAGAGTTTGTGAAAATGTTGCAAACTTCATTATGGTTTCAAACAATGCTGTTCCGATGAAGTTAGAAAGTTCTGACAGAAGATATGTAGTTGTCAGAACGTCAGATTCTCATATGCAAGATACAGAATATTTTGACGACTTAGCAGAAACTTTGACATCTGACTTTTACAACCACTTGTTCTCATATTTCATGACATTAGATATTTCTAAGTTCAATCCAAGACAAATTCCACATACTGAAGAGAGACAAACATTGTTAGAAGCAAACAAGAGTGTATATGAACTGTTCATAGAAAAAAGCGACTTTGAGTGTTTAGATGAAAAGTCTTTATATGATGAATATAAACAATATTGTCAAGAATAGGTTTATATGGCAGCTTCTAAACGTACATTCTTGGCAAATGTCAAAAGTCTTTTAGACGTACAGAATGGTGTATATACAAAGAAAAATTTTTCTGAGTAAATTTAAAAAAAAATATTTTTTATCCGATAGAAAAGATGACGAAATTCATCTCAGTAAACAAGTACATGTCAGGACTTAAAGAAGAACTAGACCCATTCACATATTTGAATGTTTACTTCTACCATTTTGAAAAGTCTTCATTCAGCAAAGTTTGGAACATCGAACCAGTTAAGTTTGCTATTGTGACTAAAAATTGCGAAATTTGAAGACTTAGACATAGAAGGTTTGTTAGCAGTCAAAGAAAGTTTTGACAGAAGGTTCTCAAACTTAAAGAAGGCAAAGCATACAAACTTGTTATACTTATGAACCAAAGAAGACAGACGACTATGAATATTATGAGTCTAAAGTTGTAGAAGTTCAAGGTAAATTGGGTAAAAAGATTTTAGAGTCTAAGCCAGTGTTTACTCCTAAAGAGGAAGAGAACATTGACATTGACCCAGAAATGTTCTAAAAATAAAATTTTATTTTTACATGTCAAATTTCTTTTTCTCTGGAACTGGTTCAGGTTCTTTCTTCTCTTCTTCTACTTTCTTTTCTTTCTTTTCTCTCTTCTTCTTTTCTGGTGGAGTTATGTCAAATTTGGCGCAACTATATTTATGTAAAAGTTCTTTGTCCTTTAATAGCTCATCTATTCTGTTTTCTATTTCATCTTCAAGAACAGCGCATGTGTCTTCTTTGCATTCTAAGAACTTTTGTTGGACTTCATCTTTCCAATCGGCGTCATCTCTGTCAACAAGTCTGTCATTGACAAATTTTAAGACTGCTCTTTGTAATGTTTTATGGTTCTTGTCATATTCCCAGAAACAGAACTTTAGAACAAATTCACCTTTCTTGTTGACACAATGTAAGATTTTATGGTCGACAGATGTTTTGCTGTCAAAAAGTTTGTCTCGAATATAGATAGCGAAATCGCTAGACATTTTCTAAAAGATAAAAATTTTAATTTTTCTAAAAATATGTTAGAAAAAAAGTTTGCTGACATTGACAAAAAATTTGAGAATGTTTTAAACAAGAACAAGAGGAAGTTAGAAAATGCTCAGATAAAGCCTATACATGACAAGTTCTTATTTGCTCAGAATGGTATAACAGGTCTAATTGCACCACCTGGGTCTGGTAAGACTTTCACTTATCTTAAAATGGCTGCACAACAACAAGAACCAGATGAGAAGACCCATTCTATGAGTTGGTTGTTATTTGTTCGACTTCTGGTCAATTTGACCAAACCGTCAATTCGTTCAAGATATTATAAAGAAGTCTAAGTTAGTATGTATAAAGGATACTGAGTTGTTAGATTGGATAAAGAAGTACCAAAGAAGAGTTTTTGAAGTATAATGCTATAAATGAGTATATAAATTCTAAGTTCAAAGACCCAAATGAGGAAATGCAGAGAATATTAGAGAAGAAACACTTCAGAACAAACAGAAAGAGATAGAATACATTTCGAAGAAATTGCAATCTTACGATTGGAAGACTTACCCTCATAGATGTCTTCTTATCTTAGATGTTCGCCTCTCATCCTTTGTTAAAGAATAGAGAACAAATATGTGTCGAATTCTTAAGAAGCTCAGACACTTTAACATCTCAGTTGTCATTTGTGTACAGACAGCAAAGAGTTTAAGTAAGGATGTTAAAAGAATACTTACTGACATTATACTTTTCCCCGGATTGTCCGAAGACGATTTCATGGAACTTATGAAAGAGTCCATGGCAGGTAAGTTTGACAGACATGAACTATGGGAGAAGTACAAAGTCAGACAAGACCCTCATACTTCTTTCAGAATTCATATCTACGCGAACAAAGTTCAAATTGTAAAAGTCAATAAAAATATAATGGTTCATCTCCCTACTTGTTTGAAGTTGTCAAAATACTCTGTTATTTTTTCTTTCAGTAGCGGTAAGTCTTCTTTGAAGGTAAGTATTGTACAACCTTTCATATCATAGTGTGTTTGAGGTAACGTATCTTGAACTATTTGTTTCACATCTTCATTTGGGGTCATTGAAATCGGTAAGTTTTCGCGATAGAACCAATTTCTGTCAGATTTGTAAATCTTAGCAAGGTCGTAAAAGCTTTTGTTGTTTCTTCTGACTAAATGCAACATAACCATATCTTTATCTTCTTCATTTTCCATCTCTTCAGTATAAATCATATACTTATAGTTCTTTTCCTTACCTTTTGGTACGAACGTGGTATTCTTTTCTGAATGCTTTTGTCTTTTGCTTCAAGCTTGTTTTCCATCTCTTCACGTTCTTGTCTATGAATTTCGTCAAGAAGTCTGTAAATATACCAAGCATAACGAGGCGAAGCCCACATTGCAACAGCATTTACAAGAAGTCTATGTACATAAACCTCTCAAACCGTTTGGCAATTTTTCACGATTTTCATAGAGTTTTGGCGACTGGGGTTTTTTATCTACTCGCTGTTCTTCACTGTTTTCAGAAAAAAGTATGTCTCGCTGTGCTTCGCTCAAAAGTTCTTGTGTGCTTTGGTTCCTAAACCAGTCTTTAGGAAGCTTAGTATCTGGAGCATAACATGCTGTCAAAATACTTTGCATTTGGTACATATCGTCTTTGACCGAACGAATGAGACGGAGTTGTTTGTTAAACTGAACCCACTCATATTCTTCATTTATAGCTTCATGGACTATAACTGTTGTTTGTGTTCTCTGTTGTTGACATATCTGTCTTTACATACAAAATAAAAAAATTTGTTAGAAAAAAATTAGCGTTATTTTCTGACTTTCACAAAGACCAAAAATAAACGCTTTACATGTATTTTTCAGCAACTTCGTCAATATAATTTTATAGCTTTATCTATTCATCTACTTCAAACGTTTCTTTACCTTTTATGGGAGCACCATACATTTCTCAACTTTTCAAGTAGTTCTGTTTCTGCAGCTCTCATATCATTAACAAACACAACCTTGACTCTATTGACTGTACTGTCATATCTTTGAGTTATATTATATGTTCTTCCTATCTTATATCTCTTTGTATTGAAGTCCTTCGGTTTCTGAACGATGTAAAGTAAGCCTTCACTGCAACGTTCCGTATCGAATGAACCATATGTTATGAAGTTATATCCAACAACTGGGTCTAACCATAACAAAACTATTGTATAAGACTTTTGTCGATGAGATATGCTGCAGTTCCATAGAATCTTACCGATATCATAAGCTCAGGATTTCTTGTCAAAATTTTCTGAGTTGAAGCATTTCTAACCCAGTGGTTTGTTTTCTTTTCAGATGGAGATATATATGTCTGACAAAGAATATTTGTTGTATTTCTTTGAGTATCTTACGTTTAAATCACCTATTCTAACCACTTTGGTGTCATTGTCTATCTTTCTAACTGTTTCAAACTCAATGTTTGACATATCTGTCTTTACATACAAAATAAAAAAATAAATAAAAATAAAACTAACTTTATTTTTTCTATCTTAAGGAAATTCATGAAATTTGGTCATTTTTCAGCAAAAATATATTTTAGGTGAAGAGGTGAGATTTCACCTCTTTTTTCACCTAATTTTTCACCTCTTTTTTCACAAGCGTTTTACATGAATTGTACGATGTATATTTGAAATCCTAAACAGTTTTGTAGCTTCTATTTCTTCTTTTAGTACATCGAATGTTTTAACAATGCCGAAAGTTTCTTTATACTTCTTCTTGACATCAGATAGAAGGAAATCGTCAGCAGTTGGATAGTTTTTGTTCAGAAATTCTAACATGTCCATTTTATTTTCTGCTGGCTTTTCTGCTTCTTTCTTTAAGTCTGCATAGTCGTTTCGCATTCTTTCTATCTCTTTGACGGAGTAGTTATATTTCCTCATTGCTGCTTTACATTTAGAACATTGCGGGTTCATTTTTGCGTTATATTCTGAAACCTTACCTGCTAAAACAACCAAGGCGTCAATGGTTTTCTTTAAATCTGAAGCAGTTGGTTTTATCTGTTCATGCCATACCTTACCTCTTCTATCTTTATCTCTTATCTGCCATACACATTTTGCAGCTAATGAAACAAAGTTGTCGTATGTCTTAAACTCCCCAGATTTATATATGTCAGAGATGTTCTTATATAACATGTCGCAATCTTTGTCCATAACTTTATGGTTGCAATGAAAACCAAGGAATTCATAGTTTACCTTACGAATGAACTTCTTTATTTCTACTGAGTCAGTTGCTTTGACTTCAATTTCATCGAATTCAGGAATAGTGAGCTTTTGTTGTTGGATTTCAGGTAGTTTAGGCAAATGGTCAATAATGTCCTGCATTTCATAAAGATACTGTTCATTTGTTTCATCTTTCGCACTACAGTCTAAATTACTTGTTAAAAGTTCTTGCTTTATTCTTTGTATTTCTGTTTCAAAAGTATATGAAGAAGGAATGAAGCTTTTGATTTCTACTAACATAGATGTTGGATTCATGACTAACGAGTTTGGTGCTGTTGTTTGAATTGTTGTTGTGCCGATTGTTGACATTTCTGTTCTTTTATACAAAATAAAAAAATAAATAAAAATAAAACTAACTTTATTTTTTCTATCTTAAGGAAATTCATGAAAATTCAAGAGGGTGAAAAATGAGGTGAAAAAAGAGGTGAAATCTCACCTCTTCACCTAAATTATATTTTTTCTGAATTCAGCAACAAAATGAACGAGGTCAGGATGTATGTAAATACATTTGAATTCATTCATAACACCCTTTGTAAGCTCATAAAATGCTTGTTTTGAGGTCGAGCCACTTTTGGCTCCACCGTATTCTTTCAACCAAAACTCAAGAATTTCCTGCATGAATTTTGTATAAAAAGCAACCGCCGGAATTCAGACTGTTGCTATATTCTTCACAAAATGCCTTATAATACTCTTCCCAGGACTTATTTTCCAACAACTTTCTAAAGTCTTTCCTAAACTGACTGACTGACTGACGGCACAAAGTGGCTTAACGAAAACATTAATATATAAAATTCATGAAAATTCAAGAGGGTGAAAAAACAGGTGAAAAAAGAGGTGAAATCTCACCTCTTCACCTAAATTATATTTTTTGGTCCGGGAACAACTTTCTCTCAATTGGAGCTGTAGCATACTCTTTGCGTAAGCGGTTCAGACCTTCTTCGAATTCTTGGTCTCTCTTGGACTGAGATTGGAATTGCTGGGGTGGAGCTTGCTGGAACATCCAAGGGTTGGGGCAGTAAGGCATAGGCTGAGGAGGGTAGTTCGGGAAGCCTTGTGGTGGGTAGTAACCTTGAGGTGGAAATTGGTAGTAATTCGGAGGTACTTGCTGGAACTGAGGTTGCTGAGGAGACTGTTGTGGTTCTTTAGGTTCCTCTGGTTTGGGAATGGACTCGGTTGGAGGTACGTCGGACATTCGTTTGTGTCCTGTCGGACCACAACGATAAAAATCTCTGCTACTAGCAGTACTTTTACTGACAGTAGCAGTACTTTTTCTGACAGTAGCAGTACTTTTACTGACAGTAGCAGTACTTTTTCTGACAGTAGCAGTACTTTTTCTGACAGTAGCAGTACTTTTACTGACAGTAGCAGTACTTTATGTTCGAAAACCCTCTCAAATTTTCCTTTTTACTGACAGTAGCAGTAGTTTTTCTGCTCCTAGCAGTACTTTTACTGACAGTAGCAGTACTTTTACTGACAGTAGCAGTACTTTTTCTGACAGTACCAGTACTTTTTCTGACAGTAGCAATGGTCGAGGTCGAACCTACCGACGAGGCAATTTACCTAATTGAAATTAACGAGCTTGTTAAAGACTTCCTCAGGCAGAATGTAAAAGGCAAGCTTGTTAACGGTTGGATAACGGGAAGGGCTGCCTTGAATCTCGAGACTTCGACTGGAATTCCAATTCAAATACCAGACGGGACAGCCTACGACGACATAAAGCAAGCAAAGAAGGAAGCCATTATAAAGTTCTTTGCCAAGCGTCCTTGGATACTACTTCCAAACAGAGAGAACCCTTTCCCAAGAATGAACCAAATTCTCAAGGGTCTCCTTCACTTCTCTGGTCAACCATTCTACATAACCTGTGAAGGCGACATTCAGCCAGTTCAGTAAACATCTCATTTTAACTCACTTTTTTTATGTTTTTTGTGAAAGTGTCAAAAATAAATTGTTTTCATGAGTTTTCTACGATGTTAGAAAAAATGTTATTTTCTAATATCTTCACATTCAATACTTTTTCAGCACTTTTTCGTAGTTATATATGAAAGACAATTCGAGATAAAAGTCATAGTACAATGGAATTAATATGTTGCACACCATTTGTTGTGAACCAAACTTGAAAGTCAGAGAAACTGTTACTAGATGGTTCGTAGAATTTAGAAGCAAAGTCATAAAAGTCCTTACCAATACATAGAAAACTATTGTTGCTTGAACTGAAACTTGCATGACACATAACATTTTGAGGGTCAAACACGTTTCTATAAACTGTCAAATCTGCTGGTGGAAGTATAAATTTAAATGGACCATCTGGTGGTAATGGTTCGTTCTGGTTTAGTAACCGAAGAAATTGTGCCCAAGAACGTTTGTCTACTTTCCAAAATAAAAACTCTGTATCTCTTGGAGGGTTAATTTCAATCTTTTGAAATGAAACGGTGGAGTTCATCTTGTCATATTCTAGTTTCAGATAGTATGTTCCATTTAGTAAAGAGTCGTATTTTTTTGAAATTCCCAATAATATTTGTTCATTTGAGTTTGAAAGTCATTTAGAGTTTTCTCAAGACTTTCGTCTGAACGAACTGTAAAGATTCTCATTTCGTCAAATTTGTCTATTAGACCATCAGAACCTTTATACTGCCCATGAAAATATACTGCGAACATAAATGCGTTAGTTCTATTTGAAAACAAAACTCTTCTAAATCCTATTGCCTTTGCATCTGAAGGACTTTGAAGCCAACGAATTGGATAGTCAAACCTGTATGCTCGGGATGAAATTTCTTCATCTGAAATAGTCCTACCAGCATTTGTAAAGATATAGTCTAACGGTTTTGTATCTGCTACTTTTGTTCTTTGTTTTTCAACCTGAAGCATTTAATATATGTAAAAATATATTGTTTTAAAATGGTATGCCATTTCATATTTCTCATCTAACAAACAAGTTTCCCAACGGTCTTCTCCAACAAACTCATCGTACATTTCAAATAAAATTTAAAAAATGTCACTTTTTTAAAAATAAATTTTTTATTTCATGCAATGTTTTATTTCTGTGCCGTCTTCAAGTATGCCCCAATATTTCCTTTTCGATATTACATGAACTTCGGAAAATACCTTATCTAGCTTAAAACAGCCCATCTTTTCACCGACCATTCCCATTTCAATGAGTTTGTTATAGCCTTCTTCGTTCGTCATGAGTGCGTCAATGTTCTCATAGTAAACCTTCACTTTGGATTTGACTTCGGAGAAGAATTTGTTGTAGTTGTCAAGGACTGCCTTTGCGAACTGAGGGTAAGACCAATATTCGACAATAGGTTTTAATGTGGTTACTAAGCCACTTTGACCTTGAGTGAATTCGTACTTCAAAACAAAAGGAGAAAACCTTTCAACAAAGTTGTCGACCTTCTCATAATGTTTACTCTTCATCTCTTGAGGTTTCTTAATGGAATATCCCCATGTCGAATTCATAAGCAATTTGAGTGTCATTGCAAGTTTGGGGTTTGAAGCTTTCCTAATATCATACAGTTGTTGTATGACTTTTCCAACTGTATAGTTCCTTCCCGGGAACTCACCATCTTCGTTTGGAATTCCAGTCGGAATATATTGGACAAACCTCATGTATGCAGCGTTAAGGTCGACATAGTATATCTTTTCATCTGAGTCGAACTTGTTGCAACCAATTGGTCCAGTTTGTGGAAATTCAAGTGAGTCTCTTATCTTCTGAGAAACTTCTCCTGTTATCTCATAAACATCGTCGAAGCAACCTGTTTCATATAAAACCTTCTGACCTAACTCAGATGCTCTCCAATATAATTTGACGTCAATTGGATGTCTCAATGGAAGTTTGTTTATAGCATCTTGAAGTTCTTGCAACCTCATTGGAAGTTCTTCTGGTTCAGGTTGGTATCCGAACATACCAACCCCTTGTGGAACTGTGTACTTCTTTTGTACTAGAACTTTGTCTGGAACAACTTTTGGTCTTGCTAACAATGAAAAGTTTGTTTCGTCTTTTGGTACAAAAGTTTCTGTCAGCTTGTCATCTGGAATTGGTTCCAACAAACCTTTCTCGAAAAGAATGTTTACAGCTCTGACAATGTTGCACTTACTTTTACCAAAGAATGGGTTTGTAAGACTTTCGTTCAACATGAAGTGGTTGTGGACAATTACAATCTTCAACCATGGTAAGTCTTTGTCAACAACATAGTCGTCATGTGAAGAACCTTTAGCTGTAGGTATGTTGACTCGGATATTGACATTTGCCAACGGTGCAATTTTTGCCAATTGACCTCTGAGAATGTACCTTGTCTTAACACATGACTCAAGATACTTCATCTTCTCATCTGTAACAAGACCAGAGTTCCTGAGACATGTAAGAATGCAAGGTTCATTGACAATTGTTTCAATTGAATTGTAAATTCCATACCTTGTCAAGTCAATGTCAGACTTATTTATGAAGGGGAAGTATCCAGCATGTTGTCTGACTGCTTGAGGGTTAGGTTGGTACCATTCGAACTTGACACTTGCAATTCCTTCAATTGCATTCAAAATGTCTGAGTCGGAGTCAACCATTTGTTCTCTCTTTGTAGTCTTGAAAGCGTCAAGAAGTTTTGCGGCTGTTTGTTCATTGCCATTTGCATAGTAAATGTGACCATCCAAATCTGTTATGGTCAATCTGAGATTGTGTCCTTTCTTATTTCCGGCTTGAATTGCAGCAAGTACTCCCATGAAGCCTTCTTTGTTCTTTCCTTCGTCAAAGTTTACTGTAAAGGTTCGACCAGATGTAATTTGACTTCTAACTTCACGATACTTTTCATATGCATATCTTGTTCTTCCATGGGAGCATGTGCGTCTTCACCTTTCCTTTTTTCCTTCTCAAGGATGCAATTGTTCGTCATGTTTCCAGTAGAATCTGGCAAAGCCGTCGTGTCCTTCAACTTGAGGTTCACTAACACGAAAGGCATGTCCATAAGACGTTCTTCTTCTAACCTCTCTAGTCTGTTTGGATAATTGGCACGTGCTGTTTCCAAATCCATTTCGTAGCGAAGACCAGACAATTTGTCATAGACTTTTATGGGTCTTCCCTTCCTATATTTAAAATTCTTCGAAACTCTCCACCATATCTTTGTAACTCTGCTTTTATTCTAGCAGACTTTCTATCCATTCTATATGGGGGCATTTTTATAAAAATAAAAATTTTTTTCTTTACTTTACATAACCGCCTGCTGCCATAAGTCTTTGACGCCAACCCATACCAGCTAATGAAGGTTGACTTGGTTTAGTTTGGAAACTAAACTTTGGTTTTGGTTTATCTTCAGTTTTTGGTTTCTCTTCTTCTATCGGTTTTTCGTCACTTTTCGGTTCCTCTGACTTTACTTCACTTGCGGAACAGTTGTGTCGTCAACATCTTCATAAATATCATATGCCATTTGTTTTTGTTTTCCTTTCAACTTTTTGTGTTTGTTGTAAAGTTTAGAATATTTCGACTCTAAGTCAATGAGATGTTCTATAATGAACTGTTGGTTCAGTGAAGTAAACTTTTCCATCTGTTGTCTCGAAAGCTCCTTCAGACTTCAATATTTTATTTGTGAGAGTCTGTTTCTTTTTTTGAGATACTAGCCGTTCCATTTCTATGAAAAGTGACTTGATAGTTAGGTTTGTATTTCCAGACCTGGCACTTTCTATTATTTGAATTTTCTCTTCATCTGTAAGTTCTTTGACAGGTTTTGACAATGTTCTGAACTTTTTGTTTGTGGTGTCAAATCTACCCTTCAACTTCTTCGGTCATTTCATCTCAGTAAAAAAATTTAGTTTGGTTTGTTTTCAACTGGTTGTGTTGTTTTTTAAGTCGGTCTAAAACTTCCTGAGGTATAGGAAGAACTTTACAAACACGTGGTGTAAATGCTGGAAGCCGACAAATCCATCTTGAACTCATTTGTCTCAATGCTGCATTGTTCATTTCATCTCAGTAAAAAATTTACATTCCCCAAGTTTGAGGTGGTTGCGGTTGGTTATTGTTTACCCACTGTTGTGCATGGTTATATCCTCTGTTAAAGAATCTTTCACCTTGGTCCATATAGTGTCCTGCTTGGTTATAGTAGTCATTTGCTTTGTTATAATAGTTTCCTGCTTGTCTTCCTACATTGTCCATCCATCCTTGAACTTTTCCTCTTGTTTCAGGATTTGGAATAAGATTTGTTGCATCTCGTGCTACATCCCAACCTTTCTGTACATTTTGTATAATAGGTTGTGCTTTCTCTTTAAGTATACCTAATGTACTCAAAATCTTCCTTCCAACTCCAAATACACCTCTGGCTATTGTTCCCACTGCGGGTAAAAATCTAGATGCGACTCCTGCTAATGCGCCAATAAACCCATTTCTTATAGGGTAAAAAATGACGAATCCAAACAAACCCCTATGTTTCTAAAGCGACAAAGAAAGCACTCATGATAAAAATCTTTAGTTCAACACCAAATGCTTGGTTTATGGATATCTTGGAAAAACATTCCGAGAGTTAGAACAGATGGACCACCATACTGGCTAATATTTGTCGGTCAAAACACAAGATACTGTGAAGCCATACCATTATGGTCCAAAGCTATTTTAGATATCTTAGCAGCTTTGACAATATTCGTTGACAAATACCATCAACAAAACTGACATCTGACTGTGAAGTTCTTTCAAATCAGATGATGTAAAAAACTATCTGCGTTCAAAAAATGTAAAACCAATATTTCATTGTCGACCAAAACCATTCTGCTCTTGGTGTCATTGACGGTTGTATAAAAATGTTAAGAGACTTAAACCAACCACAAGGTGGTGAAGCAAATGAAATGTCATATGACGACAAATATAGACACTTCTCCATGGCAAAGATGAGACAAGTTTTAAATATTTACAATAGCCGTAAACAAAAAGGTTTTGGGAAACCACTCCCCCGAAGAAATGAAAAACAACCCTGACTTAGAGAAAGACTATATATTTAATAATTTAGTCAAAAGAGACAAACAAGAAAGAATGCCGGGCTTCAAACTTCAGAAAGGTGACAAAGTAAAAATAGAATACCTAAACGCGACCCATATAATACTATTGACTATGACAACAATGGGAACCTGACAGGTACTCACATTCGTTTCGTAAAAATAGAGAAAGTATACAAGAGAATATTATGAAGTTTTAGGCAAACATGGCAAAATGTACACACTGCAAGCAGAAGATAAAACTACTATTGTCAGACCTCGTTTGAAACTTGTCAAAGTTCAAGGTGGTATACTTTCAAAGACAATTCCTAACAAATATAAGACAACTCCTGACGGAATATGCTAAAGAAGTTGAAAATGACGACTAAGCAATTCTATACCATGCGTAAACTGTCATGTAAGGTGGCATGTATTCTTTACTTTGTCCGTTGTTTGCGTATATCCTGAAACGAAATGTGTATGGTTTCCTTCTCCCTGCGTGTCATCCCAGTAACAATTTATAGCAAACTTAACGTCATCTTTAACATCATATCCTTTACCTTTTGTCATTCCTGACCAATCCCAATATCTATGCTTATGCCAACCTGCTTGAGATGTACTTAAATCTATGTAATGACTGTGTGCAGGTAAATTTTCACCTGAAATCGTTTTACTTCCACCTGTTTCCTTTGAAGAGTTTGCACAATACAAAAACCTGTCGACTATTTGTTCCATGCACCAACACCAAACATTACTTGAGGACCTCTTGCATCCATAGATGTAAAATAGAACCTACTGGGTTCATTAAATCAAACATATGAGATATATAGGATTGTCTCTTTTGAACTTAAAATATAGTGCAACTATTTCAGGTTTTCTTCTGGGGTGTCAGAATATTTTTTATAATATAATCTTATGTTTTCAGGGTAGGTAAAATCTTGACTATAATATTTATTTCTGTCATCTGTATAATAATATACTATTCTCGTTTTTTCTATTGCATTATATCTTTTATATCTATAATAATCTAAATATAATGTTAGCTTTTGTTCATCTACATGTGGTGTTCTGTCGTCATCTCCATAGTCATAATAATATGGTGCTGGAGCTGGTCAGGCAATGTCATATCTGCCATTTCATAAACTCTTAAATATTTCTTTTGTTCGTCTCCATATAAGTTTAAGTAGCAGTTTTGTCTAATGGAACTTTAACTTGTGTACCATCATTCTTTTTATAGCTTACATACATTTCATTGTTATTTTTCGGAATGAGTTTACACCGTGTACCATTTTTTAAGGACTGTACCAACTGCCATCTAAAATATTTATTTTCTTCATTGACAGAAAAGTCACCAACAATAGTTTCAATATTTTTTTTGTTCCTATCAAACTTTGGTATATTTCATTGACATATGTTTTATCTGCTTTCTTTTCAAGGCTAACGTTTAAGTCTGTTATTTCAGATATAGAATGTGTATGTCCAACGGCACTTTTACTGTTTAAGGTTTCTTGTAAGTTTGTAATATTTGCAATGGTATGTGTATGTCCAACATCACTTTTCCTGTTTAAGGTTTCTTGTAAGTTTGTAATATTTGCAATGGTATGTGTATGTCCAACGGCACTTTTCCTGTTTAAGGTTTCTTGTAAGTTTGTAATATCAGATATAGAATGTGTATGAGTCTTATCTGCTTTTGTCTCTAATGTTTCCTTAAGACTTGGTATTTGGTTAATATAATGTATATGAGTCTTTTTAGAATATTCGTTTTCATCTGTCACTTCACTTGACATTTTATTGTCAACATATGTTTTGTCTGCTAGTTCAGGATGAGTATGTTCTTTTGTTGCATAAGCATTGTTAGCTCTTTCTTCTTCTTTTGCTATTGCATCGTCTACATATTCTTTGTCAGCTTTGTTGTCAACATCTGCCTTCAAAAGAAGTTCATTTATAGGTTTCTCGTTTAAAGTTCCTTTTGTTGGATTTATACAGACAGTATGGTTCTTATTGTCTTGAAACAGAAACTCATCTGTTATAGGGTTTAATGTCAGTTTTAAGTTTCCTTCTTTCAATGACTCAGATATCTTAGAATAGTTTGAAAAGTTTGTTGTGTTCTTATTTAGAGCTTGCATAATGAGTTGTCGGTTGTGTTGTATTTCTCTCATAGACACTGTTTCATTTGACATTTTTATTATAGATAAAATATGCTTCCAATAGAAAAAGAAAATTCAAGAGTTGCTACAACTAAACCATTAGATGAACTTTTTACTAATGTCGGTCAAAAGTTTGAGACAGATACCGTAAAGCATGAAGGCTATCGTTTTGACTACCCATTAAGATGGTTAAGAGACCCATCCGTCACAAAAGCTATTGGCTTTCGTAGAATGAAGTTCATTTCAGAAGCCATACATGGTTTCCCATTTATGGTCGGTTTGAAGTTCGATACTATAACAAAGAAAAACGTATGTATGAGAAATTTGAACAGGGAAAACTTTTACAAGTTAGTTTGCTTATATAACTTAGAAACAACTCTTCAAGCTTTTCAAGAAAAAATAAACGATATCTATATTGAATATGCAAACCAGTATAACATTGACGAAGGAGAATACCATCTCGATATTATTTATGACAGGAAAAATGCAACTGTTAAAATCAATAAAATAGAAGACCTTGGAGAAAACGTTTATATTTCTACAAAATATAACAACTTGGCATGGTATAGATTTATGAGGATGTTAAATCAGCCTGCAGCATATCCAGTACACCCGGACTATTATGAAGTCGAAAACCCTAATGGAACATATGAAAATATTTTCGACCCAGATGCTATTATTGTTCATGCTTCATTTTCTGGTGCGCAAAACTCTTTCTTATGTCTGATGAATGACTTTTACGAAAAACCTACAAAGTTATACGAACCACCAAGTGGAAGTATTTCAGACTTTCAAGTATGGTTTACTACAGATGGAAGAAAAAGAATAATTCCATTATACCATGCGTTTTACTTAGAACTTAGTTTCATATACAACTACTATCGAACGATAAAAATATAATTTTTTAATACGGTTGAGGTGTTGGATTTGGTTGCCAACTAGACTGTGGTGCAGGTTCAGGCTGTTGTATAACAGGAGCTTGTTCTTCTGGTTCAGGGTCTTTAGGTATAATACCAACAAACTGACCTACTCTTTTACCAATATTTTTGACTCCGTTCCAAATTCCTTTTCCTACGGTTTTGACGCCATTCCATATACCTCTTCCAACTCTTCTGAAGAAGTTTCCAATACTACTGAAGAAACCCATTTACTACGTGTAAAAATCTAATGTCCGCCTAGTCTCTTACGTTTCCTGTTGAGTTCAATAGCATTCTTTAACTGGAGCTCATACATTCTGTTTCTCCTCTGGTAGAAAACATATTCTGGGTCAACTCCTGTGTTCGCGTCATCTGCATAAAGTTGTTTATATCCCACTTCAGGGTTTGTATAAAACTCTTTCCATCTCATATTTGCATACCATGGTGGCAAACCTAACGCAGCGTCATTTGACATGGCAGTTTGCATTTGTACATCTGTTGGCACTTGACCATAGTTTGCCATTGCAGTTTGTATTCTAACTTCATTTGGAATATTCTCTGGGTTTGGTTGTCCAGGTTGCTGTGCATTCGCTAAGTTCTGTGCGTCCATTTAATATTAGATAAAAATATCTCTTACGAGTACATATGCTGAACATTTGCAGGCATTGGTTCATCTTCATATTCTCTGTACTTTTCTGCCACGTCAAATAAATAAATGACACAATGGAAAAAACCTAAAACAAGTAGTCCTATTTCAAACCACATTTACTTACTAATAAAATTTCTTTATTGTGACACTTTCTCCGGTTTATAGGACCTCTCTCATATTCTATCTTGTCATATATAAACTCATAGTCATGTATGTCCTCTAACCATCTCATAACGGTTTCCAAACCACTTTTATCGGATGTAAAGTAAAAGCATGGATGGTTATGTATAACGTCTAAAGTTTCTAAAGAGTCTCTCAAAGTCCAGTCTACTTGGTATTGAAAATCACATGTGTTATAGAACGGCGGGTCCATTATAAAGAAAACATTTTCCTTGTCTTTATATTTTTCATACAACTCTGTCCAATGACATCTCACAAACTCTATACCCTCAATATATTTTTCTATGTCCTCTTTGAAAACATTTGTATAGTATAGATCCGTATTTTTCCCAAGTGAGCGGGGTATCTCCAATCCCAGCCCTATCGTCCTCCCAGTGTCAGTTTTCAATATAAAATCCAAATTTTTTTTGAAAATAAAAATTTAGAGAAATTTTTCTAATTTTTTTTCTTTGATTTCAATAATTCAAAATAAATTTGGGAGTAAAAAGACGCTATTTAATGAAATTCATATGAGTGAATGTGGATAAATACTCTCAAAACATACAATTTATCTATTTTTTCTTTATATTATCAACTAATTAGTGATAATTTTTTTTGAATCAGATTTTTTTTTCATTAAAAACATAATATATAACACAACAATAATGCACACATACGTATCTACACATCAAAATATAAAGCTTGTTTTGGTCTGGGCATCCCAACCCAAAATTCTTAAAAAATTGAATAAAATTGAATACTTGGGGCTGGGATACCCATCCCAAAACCAAATTGAATTTTTTGAATTAAAGAATATATTTATGTATTTATAATATACATGTGATGTCTATAAAAAATACTAAATTCTAAAAAAAATTCAATTTATTCAAAACGTATACTAAGTGATCACTTCATTAGTAGGATCAGCAATCCTACTAAATGGTGAGAACGCCACTAACTCAAAAGGGAGTCCTTGGAGCTCTTGATCTCTTGTCAGTAGAGTTCATAATGAGGCATGGCATCTACTGATTAGAGATCAGAGCAATCCTACCTTACCTTCAGGAGCTACAAAGCTCCTAATCGTTACGAGAGGGAGCCTTGGAGCTCCTGAAGCTCATCAGCAGAGGCTATTTACCATTTGGGCCTCTTCTGATGAAAGATGCGAAACACGTCTACGAACCAGGAGCTTCAAAACTTCTAATCCTTACTAAAGGAGCTTTGGAGCTCCTGAGTCTCCATCAACAGAGTCCCAGATGGTAAATGTCCTTTGCTGATGAAAGATGCGAAACACATCTACGAACCAGGAGCTCCAAAGCTCCTAATCCTTACGAAAGGGAGCTTTGGAGCTCCTGAAACTCCTTTTACTATAAAATAGGACAGTTTTCTTCTGAGGTTCTCATCAAATCTAAGACTTCAGAAGAAAGCTGTCCTATCAATGTATACTTACACTCTCATGGACTACAAGTGTACAATTTTAAGGCAGAGATTATCCGAGGCCTCTCATCAAATGAGGGACCTCGGATAATCTCTACCTTAAGTAGTCAAATAACTTTTCTCACTATTTAGGAACAAAAGAACAAGAGTTGGAGTACTTTAAGGCAAGATTCTTCCGAAATCTCTCATCGAATGAGAGACTTCGGAAGGACCTTGCCAAATCCTTGAACGCCAATATCCTTGGAACTGAGCTAGAACCAGGGAGAAGTAGCATACTATAGAGCACGATGGTAATCTCGGAAATGCTTATATCGCCCCAAGCACAATATTTAAGAAGTCTAACTCATATATACAAGAAGTCAGGCTGAATAGATATTGTGCATATGGTTTGCAGAACTCTCATGATATTTCAAATTCATGTTATCCCAAAAAAGGTGACACTTTGGGTGTATCGTCCATCCCAGGGATGCAAAAATCACATCACCTTGGATCTATATTTGTATAGTTAAGATATAAAACTTTTGACATAAGTGTTTCAATGTCATGAACTCTTATAGAACCACTATATAATAGTCTAGCAGATATACTATCCCAGTCTATATATTCTGCTTTTTTCAAAACCTCTCTCACAATATTTTTCTTATCTAATGGTATACGTTCCATCTTACCTATAGGTATCTTTTCTTTTAACTCTTTCAATATATTGTTTGTGTCTGGAATATGTTTGAGACGGTCCATATAGTTGTCGAAGTCATTGCATATAATCTTTGAGTCTGGGAATATTGTATGACATAAATGGGATATATAGAAACTTCCACCGAACAAATCTACAAATGTTAGACCATTCGGTAGTTTCTTAAGTTCTCTCAATATAATATCTTTACATTTACTCTTATTTCCAAAGAACGGTAACGGTGGTTTTGTAAAATTCATTTATATATAATAATAAAAATGTTTTTACCTGAAAAGTGACAGAAAAGTGACAAAACATGAAAACATATATAATTTGTGAAAAGCGACACATTATATAATGTTTTCGACCCAGAAGACTAACAATTTTCCGAATAAAAACTTCATTTATACTAAACATCTTCGGGGCTAGAGGGCGCAACGCGCCTGGAAGCCCCACTTACCTGACCTTATTCTTATTTTAAATATGATATTATCCTTATATTCCACACTAAAATTCATTTAAATCAACTTTTAAAAAAAGTTCGAATCCTGCGCGTCTCACTTTTTAAATTTTCCAAATGGAAAATTATATTCTCCTAAAGTGAAAACAATTTTCCAAATTGACTTCCTTAATCCATATAATTCTAATGTTTTCTTTTAATTTAAATAATAATAATAATTAAAAATAAAAATAAAAATAAACTTTTCTATAATATTTATAAAGCTGATTTGATATATTGTAATAAACAGAAATTCATCAAAAGTGACAGCTCTCAATTTTTTGACATTTGTAAATTCTAAATTGAATGAGAAAAATGAAATAATACTAAGCATAATACAATATTCTAGATTTAATTATAATTAGGAAAAAGTTAGTTTTGAGAGTACTTTTCATAGGCATATAGAATGAAATCTTCTGAAAAATAATATCACATAAACTCATATTATTTTCTAATATATAACTATTTTATATAAAAATCAAATTCAATGATCTTAAAAGCGAAGGATAAACCTCAAAATTTACGAATATAATGAGTGGGAATATAATGCTTATCTATCATAAAACCATATGAAATATCAATTTTTGCTTTACGCCTAATTTTTGACGACAATTAGCAAAAAAATGTTAAATGTTAACACTCAGTCCATTTGAATATGAAAAATAAAATTGACTTTGATTAAATGTTTTTATTTATCATGCAATTCTTCTTGCGACCAAAGATTTGAATAAAATTTCAAAAAATAAGATAGCTTAAAAAATAATATACGGTAGTGTTTACTAATAGATGAATAGTATATATATTCTATTAAAATGGATTTGATCCAAAAAATATATAAAATTTGATCATAAATAAAATCGTTTTAAATTACTTCTTCATTTAAATTATAACAATTATTTTTGATTTTTATTTATCATCCACATTCAAATTTGAATCTTATCACAAAAGAAGGACCACTTTTATGACTACTGCCAAATCTATAAGCAGAGAATGGCTATTTGAAGCTAAAAGAAGAATAGAAGAAGGTGAATCTTACAAAAGTGTGGGAAAGGAAGTTGAATTGGAAAATGGTAAAATTAAATTGAATGTTGCCGAAAATACAATAAGAAGAGCATTTCAACTTCAAGAAATCGAATTACCAAAAGTTAGTCGCGGCAGAAAACCAAATCCACCAACATTTGAGCAAAAACAATTAATTAATTCTTGTGTTTCACAATATAAAGGATGAATTTCAAAAACTTATTTATTGATTAAAAGGTTTCAAAATATTGCTCAAAATCCCGATTGTGATAAAGAAAAAGAAGAAATTGCAAAAGAATTTGAAAATATAGAAGATTTGACAAAAGATCAAATTTTTGGCAATTTACAAAAAATAAAGCATCATCAAGTGGAAAAATTTATGATGGAATCAGGTTTATCTTCAAAAAGAGATTACAAACCAGCAGATCTGTTGTAAACGAAAACGATAAAAACGGTTTGACAGAAAAGTGACACTTTACATGGCAAAAAATAGAGTCTTACTTTTGAGATACTTGAGATTGAAACTGAATCTTATGAGGCGGTGATCTTGAATCACTACATCATAAGGTTCAGTTTCATATAAAATTTGTTGCAATTTGTTATTCTTTTGCAATTATTTCTTATAAGATTTTACATCTTTTAGCGGGGAATGTTTGTTATCATGTATATATTATAAATATCTACACGATAACGAACATTCCTCGCTAAATTGCTGAGAAACTTTGAGGAAATGTCGAACAATTTCCTCAAAGTTTCTCAGATTTATATAGATCACTAGAGTCCCCTAGGCATTGATTCTGGTTCAGTACCTAGGAGGCTCTAGTTCTCTAACGAACTGATAAAATGTTTTTAAATTTTTGGATATTGCTACCTGTGAAGCACTGACTTCAAGTCAGTACCTCACAGGTAGCAATTAGATTGAAAGATGGGAGAAACTTTGTCCGAATGTTAAACTATTCGGACAAAGTTTCTCCCATTTGTAGTGGAGATGGAAGGCTTTGAGGTATATTGTATTAATATATACCCCAAAGCCTTCCATCTCCACTTGAAAGTGTCCAAACTTTGGGTTAATAGTTTGCAATTAACCCAAAGTTTGGACACTTTCTAGAAGGAATTGGAGGGTAAGAGATATACATTCATATGGTATATCTCTTACCCTCCAATTCCTTCTTAAAATGGGAGAAACTTTGTCCGAATGTTAAACTATTCGGACAAAGTTTCTCCCATTTTTTGAAGGAATTGGAGGCTATGAGATACTGATGCAATGTCAGTAACTCATGGCTTCCAATTCCTTCCTAAAACTCATAAAAGTGGACATTACATACATATAAAATTTGACATGTAAAGTCCACTTTTTGTGAGCGGGGATTTGACTCCGTCAAATCCCCCTTTTCGTTTACGAGAGATCCACCTACCAAATATCGTGCCATATCAAAGAATTTGATATGGCACTGCGATATTCATTACCTTCACGGTAATGTTTCTTTTCCATTTTTTGCCATATTGGATGATATGACACGTAAAGTTCTCAAAACTAAATTATTGAAAAACAAGTCTTCCAACTCAACAGCGAAGGTTTTAAGAAAACTTTTAGAGGAGTTTATTCCTTACTGCATCTGGAACGATAACGGCGGTGAAAACCGCGGTGAATTCGGCCAGGTTATGCAGGAAAACGGAATGGTTTGGAAGCACACCTTGCCGTATATGCCAAGACAGAACGGCAAGGTGGAGCGCCTGTGGCCAAGCTTAGAAAAGTTTTTGCCAGACGAGTTGGATGATATTCAACAAATCAAGGACTCAGTTCAGCAGTTCATTGAAAAATTTAACAATACACCACATTTATCTCTCGATATTAATCCAAAAACGAATAGTAATTACACTCCTAACGAATTATTCGAAGTTTCAAAATTTTGGTACGAGCCAGAAATGCAAAAATGGGAGTTATATATCAAAGACGAATGGGTCTTAGCAAAATTTGAATAATTACATCATTTTAAATGACTACTAAACAATTTTATTTATGATCAAATTTTATATATTTTTTTGGATCAAATCCATTTTAATAGAATTTATATACTATTCATCTATTAGTAAACACTACCGTATATTATTTTTTAAGCTATCTTATTTTTTGAAATTTTATTCAAATCTTTGGTCGCAAGAAGAATTGCATGATAAATAAAAACATTTAATCAAAGTCAATTTTATTTTTCATATTCAAATGGACTGAGTGTTAACATTTAACATTTTTTGCTAATTGTCGTCAAAAATTAGGCGTAAAGCAAAAATTGATATTTCATATGGTTTTATGATAGATAAGCATTATATTCCCACTCATTAGATTCGTAAATTTTGAGGTTTATCCTTCGCTTTTAAGATCATTGAATTTGATTTTTATATAAAATAGTTATATATTAGAAAATAATATGAGTTTATATGATATTATTTTTCAGAAGATTTCATTCTATATGCCTATGAAAAGTACTCTCAAAACTAACTTTTTCCTAATTATAATTAAATCTAGAATATTGTATTATGCTTAGTATTATTTCATTTTTCTCATTCAATTTAGAATTTACAAATGTCAAAAAATTGAGAGCTGTCACTTTTGATGAATTTCTGTTTATTACACATATTCTCTTAAATGTCTGGTGGTGGTTCAAAAATGCCACTCTCTATAATTTTTGGCAATATAATTGTTTTGAATGTCAAAAAATTTACATGGCAAAAAATGAAAATTTGCAAAATGTTCCAACTTTTTGAGAGGAACGTTGTGCAAAATAATTTTATAGACAGCTCTGGAAAGTTTTATTTCGCTTTGATAATATATCCAACACCAATAAATAGTAAATATTATACTTATATTATTATTAAAAACTTGTGAACGTTTCATTGTTGGTTCTTGAGAAAATCGAATTCCTTTTCAATAGGGTAAAAAATATACGTGTCACTTTTTGAGAGCAATAGAATAGAGCAAAGAGTTAATAACTCTTGGCAATCGGGTGTACCGTCATATGATAAAAAGAGTTTTTGGAGCATTGGAATTGTAATTCCATGCTTTGCATGTGATAATGGTGACTTTGCCATCTTATTAATTACTCCTTTTTTTGTATTTTTTGAATGATTGGGACTTTGTAAAGTTATATGTTTCTTTTTCATTGCACCAAAACACAAAAGATGCAATAAAAAGTTTGATATATTTGATTGTTGTCTCATGTGTGAGTCTGTAATACTCAATGAAGGCACGAGCATTATCTTCTGTGATTGGGAAAGGGTTTGGTGTTCCATCTATTGTCCTAAGTATGTTTGCATATCTGAATATCATTCTGGCATATGTCTTTCTTGTGCTTGGTGCTAAACAATCTTGCTCTACATCCTTAGACTCTTTAATAAGCATTTCATAATCTGATGGTTCAAGCATTTTATGATGAAATGGAAGCTTTGTTGGTATGCAGGATTTAAGATCCATTGAAATGAAAATGAAATTCAATGAGTTTAATTTCTGAGAAAAATTTTTGGGGTATTATTATTGTCGTCTGGCGGTTTTAGACGACAATACGAATTTTCAAATAATAGGATTTTTAGCCAGATAAAGAGCTACTCCATATATCATGCGTGTTTGCATACTATATACATAGATGGAATTGATGTTCTTCCTTTATTTAGGTACCGAAACATGCTTGAAAAATCTATTTTTTAGACGACAATGATAATTTTGTCACTTTTCCAGACGACAATAATACTTTGTCACCTTTTTAGACGACAATAATAATTTTGTCATTTTTTCCAGACGACAATAAAACATCCTCAAAATTTTTTATAATATAAAAATTGATTAATATAATTGCATGGATATTTTTTAATAAAAAAATATAAAGCTCTCAAAACGTAACACAGATATTTTTTGACGCCTGCATTGAAAAAGAACTAAAATATCAAAGTGTGACTTTTCGACTTTTTGAGCAGAGCGAAGCGGAGCTCAAAAAGTCGAAAAGTCGCACGAATATTTTTAATTTTAAATTTCAAAAATAAAAAATCTTATAGTCTTTTAACGTACATATAAATTTTTATTTGGTCAGTAAATAATAAAGATATAAAAAAAAAAGGTAGTGGGGCTTCCAGGCGCGTTGCGCCCTCTAGCCCCGAAGATGTTTAGTATAAATGAAGTTTTTATTCGGAAAATTGTTAGTCTTCTGGTGTGAATTCGGAGGACTCTTCTTGGATAGAGTCTTGTATTTCCTCCTCCTCTTCTTCCTCCTCCATTGCTTCTGGGAAGAAGCCTTCTTCTGGGTCGAAAACATTATATAATGTGTCACTTTTCACAAATTATATATGTTTTCATGTTTTGTCACTTTTCTGTCACTTTTCAGGTAAAAACATTTTTATTATTATATATAAATGAATTTTACAAAACCACCATTACCGTTCTTTGGAAATAAGAGTAGATGTAAAGATATTATATTGAGAGAACTTAAGAAACTACCGAATGGTCTAACATTTGTAGATTTGTTCGGTGGAAGTTTCTATATATCCCATTTATGTCATACAATATTCCCAGACTCAAAGATTATATGCAATGACTTCGACAACTATATGGACCGTCTCAAACATATTCCAGACACAAACAATATATTGAAAGAGTTAAAAGAAAAGATACCTATAGGTAAGATGGAACGTATACCATTAGATAAGAAAAATATTGTGAGAGAGGTTTTGAAAAAAGCAGAATATATAGACTGGGATAGTATATCTGCTAGACTATTATATAGTGGTTCTATAAGAGTTCATGACATTGAAACACTTATGTCAAAAGTTTTATATCTTAACTATACAAATGTTTTCAAAGAGGACATATAAAAATATATTGAGGGTATAGAGTTTGTGAGATGTCATTGGACAGAGTTGTATGAAAAATATAAAGACAAGGAAAATGTTTTCTTTATAGTGGACCCGCCGTTCTATAACACATGTGATTTTCAATACCAAGTAGACTGGACTTTGAGAGACTCTTTAGAAACTTTAGACGTTATACATAACCATCCATGCTTTTACTTCATCCGATAAAAGTGGTTTGGAAACCGTTATGAGATGGTTAGAGGACATACATGACTATGAGTTTATATATGACAAGATAGAATATGAGAGAGGTCCTATAAACCGGAGAAAGTGTCACAATAAAGAAATTTTATTAGTAAGTAAATGTGGTTTGAAATAGGACTACTTGTTTTAGGTTTTTTCCATTGTGTCATTTATTTATTTGACGTGGCAGAAAGATATAGAGAATATGAAGATGAACCAATGCCTGCAAATGTTCAGTATATGTACTCGTAAGAGATATTTTTATCTAATATTAAATGGACGCACAGAACTTAGCGAATGCACAGCAACCTGGACAACCAAACCCAGAGAATATTCCAAATGAAGTTAGAATACAAACTGCAATGGCAAACTATGGTCAAGTGCCAACAGATGTACAAATGCAAACTGCCATGTCAAATGACGCTGCGTTAGGTTTGCCACCATGGTATGCAAATATGAGATGGAAAGAGTTTTATACAAACCCTGAAGTGGGATATAAACAACTTTATGCAGATGACGCGAACACAGGAGTTGACCCAGAATATGTTTTCTACCAGAGGAGAAACAGAATGTATGAGCTCCAGTTAAAGAATGCTATGGAACTCAACAGGAAACGTAAGAGACTAGGCGACATTAGATTTTTACACGTAGTAAATGGGTTTCTTCAGTAGTATTGGAAACTTCTTCAGAAGAGTTGGAAGAGGTATATGGAATGGCGTCAAAACCGTAGGAAAAGGAATTTGGAACGGAGTCAAAAATATTGGTAAAAGAGTAGGTCAGTTTGTTGGTATTATACCTAAAGACCCTGAACCAGAAGAACAAGCTCCTGTTATACAACAGCCTGAACCTGCACCACAGTCTAGTTGGCAACCAAATCCAACACCTCAACCGTATTAAAAAATTATATTTTTACCGTTCGATAGTAGTTGTATATGAAACTAAGTTCTAAGTAAAACGCATGGTATAATGGAATTATTCTTTTTCTTCCATCTGTAGTAAACCATACTTGAAAGTCTGAAATACTTCCACTTGGTGGTTCGTATAACTTTGTAGGTTTTTCGTAAAAGTCATTCATCAGACATAAGAAAGAGTTTTGCGCACCAGAAAATGAAGCATGAACAATAATAGCATCTGGGTCGAAAATATTTTCATATGTTCCATTAGGGTTTTCGACTTCATAATAGTCCGGGTGTACTGGATATGCTGCAGGCTGATTTAACATCCTCATAAATCTATACCATGCCAAGTTGTTATATTTTGTAGAAATATAAACGTTTTCTCCAAGGTCTTCTATTCTATTGATTTTAACAGTTGCATTTTTCCTGTCATAAATAATATCGAGATGGTATTCTCCCTCGTCAATGTTATACTGTTTTGCATATTCGATATAGATATCGTTTATTTTTTCTTGAAAAGCTTGAAGAGTTGTTTCTAAGTTTACAAGCAAACTAACTTGTAAAAGTTTTCCCTGTTCAAATTTCTCATACATACGTTTTTCTTTGTTATAGTATCGAACTTCAAAACCGACCGTAAATGGGAAACCATGTATGGCTTCTGAAATGAACTTCATTCTACGAAAGCCAATAGCTTTTGTGACGGATGGGTCTCTTAACCATCTTAATGGGTAGTCAAAACGATAGCCTTCATGCTTTACGGTATCTGTCTCAAACTTTTGACCGACATTAGTAAAAGTTCATCTAATGGTTTAGTTGTAGCAACTCTTGAATTTTCTTTTTCTATTGGAAGCATATTTTATCTATAATAAAAATGTCAAATGAAACAGTGTCTATGAGAGAAATACAACACAACCGACAACTCATTATGCAAGCTCTAAATAAGAACACAACAAACTTTTCAAACTATTCTAAGATATCTGAGTCATTGAAAGAAGGAAACTTAAAACTGACATTAAACCCAATGACAGATGAGTTTCTATTTCAAGACAAGAAGAACAATACTGTCTGTATAAATCCAACAAAAGGAACTTTAAACGAGAAACCTATAAATGAACTTCTTTTGAAAGCAGATGTTGACAACAAAGCTGACAAAGAATATGTAGACGATGCAATAGCAAAAGAAGAAGAAAGAGCTAACAATGCTTATGCAACAAAAGAACATACTCATCCTGAACTAGCAGACAAAAAATATGTTGACAATAAAATGTCAAGTGAAGTGACAAGAGCTGAAAACGAATATTCTAAAAAGACTCATATACATTCTATATCTGAAATAACAGACTTAAACGTTAGCCTTGAAAAGAAAGCGGATAAGGATTGTGTGGCTAGTAAGTTAGAGAAGAAAGCAGATAAGGAATATGTGGATGAAAAAGATAATGAAATTATAGAAAGGGCTGAATGGTATCATGAATGGACATCGAAGATTTTAAAAACTAAAGCTGATACAGGATGGGTTTCAGGATGTTTAGACCTTAAAGCAGATAAAACTTATGTTAACGATGAGTTAGAGAAGAAAGCAAATAAGACTCATACACATACAAGTTTTACAACTGTTAGAGCAGACGACATAATACTGAACTTTGACCTTGGTTCAAGTGCACCTTTAGAGAATCCGAGTACAAGCGTAAAATACTCTTAACAATTTAGATAAGAGTTGCAGGAACATTGAAAGTCATGCCAGAAACTTTGAAGCATATGAACTACCGCAATGTTTAGACAAGAAAGCAGACAAAACAGAGCTTCAAACATTAAAGACAGAAATACTTCAAACATTATATCCTATAGGCTCTATTTATACGTCAATGAACTCTACCAGACCAGAAACAGTTCTGGGTTTTGGAACTTGGACTCAAATAGTCGACAGGTTTTTGTATTGTGCAAACTCTTCAAAGGAAACAGGTGGAAGTAAAACGATTTCAGGTGAAAATTTACCTGCACACAGTCACTACATAGATTTAAGTACATCTCAAGCAGGTTGGCATAGTCATAGATTTTGGGATTGGTCAGGAATGACAAAAGGTAAAGGATATGATGTTAAAGACACGTTAAGTTTGCTATAAATTGTTACTGGAATAACACTGAGGGAGGAGGAAACCATACACATCGCGTTTCAGGATATACGCAAACAACGGGACAAAGTAAAGAATACATGCCACCTTACATGACAGTTTACGCATGGTATAGAAATGCTTAGTCGTCATTTTCAACTTCTTTAGCATATTCGTCAGGAGTTGTCTTATATTTGTTAGGAACTGTCTTTGAAAGTATACCACCTTGAACTTTGACAAGTTTGAAACGAGGTCTGACAATAGTAGTTTTATCTTCTGCTTGCAGTGTGTACATTTTGCCATGTTTGCCTAAAACTTCATAATATTCTCTTGTATACTTTCTTCTATTTTTACGAACACGAATGTGAGTACCTGTCGGGTTCCCATTGTTGTCATAGTCAATAGTATTTTCATATGGGTCGCGTTTAGGTATTTCTATTTTTACTTTGTCACCTTTCTGAAGTTTGAAGCCCGGCATTCTTTCTTGTTTGTCTCTTTTGACTAAATTATTAAATATATAGTCTTTCTCTAAGTCAGGGTTGTTTTTCATTTCTTCGGGGGAGTGGTTTCCCAAACCTTTTTGTTTACGGCTATTGTAAATATTTAAAACTTGTCTCATCTTTGCCATGGAGAAGTGTCTATATTTGTCGTCATATGACATTTCATTTGCTTCACCACCTTGTGGTTGGTTTAAGTCTCTTAACATTTTTATACAACCGTCAATGACACCAAGAGCAGAATGGTTTTTGGTCGACAATGAAATATTGGTTTACATTTTTTGAACGCAGATAGTTTTTTACATCATCTGATTTGAAAGAACTTTCACAGTCAGATGTCAGTTTTGTTGGATGGTATTTGTCAACGAATATTGTCAAAGCTGCTAAGATATCTAAAATATTTTTGGACCATAATGGTATGGCTTCACAGTATCTTGTGTTTTGACCGACAAATATTAGCCAGTATGGTGGTCCATCTGTTCTAACTCTCGGAATGTTTTCCAAGATATCCATAAACCAAGCATTTGGTGTTGAACTAAAGATTTTTATCATGAGTGCTTTTTTTGTCGCTTTAGAAACATAGGGGTCCTTGTTCGGATTCGTCATTTTTTACCCTATAAGAATGGGTTTATTTGGCGCATTAGCAGGAGTTGCATCCAGATTTTTGCCCGCAGTGGGGAACAATAGCCAGAGGTGTATTTGGAGTTGGAAGGAAGATTTTGAGTACATTAGGTATACTTAAAGAGAAAGCACAACCTATTATACAAAATGTACAGAAAGGTTGGGATGTAGCACGAGATGCAACAAATCTTATTCCAAATCCTGAAACAAGAGGAAAAGTTTCAAGGATGGATGGACAATGTAGGAAGACAAGCAGGAAACTATTATAACAAAGCAAATGACTACTATAACCAAGCAGGACACTATATGGACCAAGGTGAAAGATTCTTTAACAGAGGATATAACCATGCACAACAATGGGTAAACAATAACCAACCTCAACCGCCTCAAACGTGGGGAATGTAAAGTTTTTTACTGAGATGAAATGAACAATACAGCATTGAGACAAATGGGTTCAAGATGGATTTGTCGGCTTCCACAGTTACACAACGTGTTTGTCAAGTTCTTCCTATACCTCAGGAAGTTTTAGACCGACTTAAAAAACAACAACAACCAGTTGAAAACAAACCAAACTAAAATTTTTTACTGAGATGAAATGACCGAAGAAGTTGAAACGGTAGATTTGACACCACAAACAAAAAAGTTCAGAACCATTGTCAAAACCTGTCAAAGAACTTACAGATGAAGAGAAAAATTCAATAATAGAAAGTGCCAGGTCTGGAAATACAAACCCTAACTACAAAGTCACTTTTCATAAAAATGGAACGGCTAGTATTCAAAAAGAAACAGACTCTCACAAATAAAATATTGAAGTCTGAAGGAGCTTTCGAGACAACAGATGGAAAAGTTTACTTCACTGACCAACAGTTCATTATAGAACATCTCATTGACTTAGAGTCGAAATATTCTAAACTTTACAACAAACAACAAAAAGTTGAAAGGAAACAAAAACAAATGGCATATGATATTTATGAAGATGTTGACGACACAACTGTTCCTGCAGGTGAGGTAAAGTCAGAGAAACCGAAAAGTGACGAAAAACCGATAGAAGAAGAAAAACCAAAAACTGAAGATAAACCAAACCAAAGTTTAGTTTGGAAACTAAACCAAGTCAACCTTCATTAGCTGGTATGGGTTGGCGTCAAAGACTTATGGCAGCAGGCGGTTATGTTAAGTAAAGAAAAAATATTTTTTTATTTTTATAAAAATGCCCCCATATAGAATGGATAGAAAATCTGCTAGAATAAAAGCAGAGTTGCAAAGATATGGTTGGAGAGTTTCGAAGAATTTAAATATAGGAAGGGAAGACCCATAAAAGTCTATGACAAACTGGCTGGTCTTCGCTACGAAATGGATTTGGAAACAGCACGTGCCAAATTATCCAAACAGACTAGAGAGGTTAGAAGAAGAACGTCTTATGGACATGCCTTTCGATGTTAGTGAACCTCAAGTTGAAGGACACGACGGCTTTGCCAGATTCTACTGGAAACATGACGAACAATTGCATCCTTTGAGAAGGAAAAAAGGTAGTGCAGAGGATGGTCATGCTCCCATGGAAAGAACAAGATATGCATATGAGAAGTATCGTGAAGTTAGAAGTCAAATTACATCTGGTCGAACCTTTACAGTAAACTTTGACGAAGGAAAGAACAAAGAAGGCTTCATGGGGTACTTGCTGCAATTCAAGACGGAAATAAGAAAGGACACAATCTCAGATTGACCATAACAGATTTGGATGGTCACATTTACTATGCAAATGGCAATGAACAAACAGCTGCAAAACTTCTTGACGCTTTCAAGACTACAAAGAGAGAACAAATGGTTGACTCCGACTCAGACATTTTGAATGCAATTGAAGGAATTGCAAGTGTCAAGTTCGAATGGTACCAACCTAACCCTCAAGCAGTCAGACAACATGCTGGATACTTTCCGTTCATAAATAAGTCTGACATTGACTTGACAAGGTATGGAATTTACAATTCAATTGAAACAATTGTCAACGAACCTTGCATTCTTACATGTCTCAGGAACTCTGGTCTTGTTTCAGAAGAGAAGATGAAGTATCTTGAGTCATGTGTGAAGACAAGGTACATTCTCAGAGGTCAATTGGCAAAAATTGCACCGTTGGCAAATGTCAATATCCGAGTCAACATACCTACAGCTAAAGGTTCTTCACATGACGACTATGTTGTTGACAAAGACTTACCATGGTTGAAGATTGTAATTGTCCACAACCACTTCATGTTGAACGAAAGTCTTACAAACCCATTGTTCGGAAAAGGCAAGTGCAACATTGTCAGAGCTGTAAACATTCTTTTCGAGAAAGGTTTGTTGGAACCAATTCCAGATGACAAGCTGACAGAAACTTTTGTACCAAAAGACGAAACAAACTTTTCACTGTTAGCAAGACCAAAAGTTGTTCCAGACAAAGTTCTAGTACAAAAGAAGTACACAATTCCACAAGGAGTTGGATTGTTCGGATACCAACCTGAACCAGAAGAACTTCCAATGAGGTTGCAAGAACTTCAAGATGCTATAAACAAACTTCCATTGAGACATCCAATTGACGTCAAATTGTATTGGAGAGCATCTGAGTTAGGTCAGAAGGTTTTATATGAAACAGGTTGCTTCGACGATGTTTATGAGATAACAGGAGAAGTTTCTCAGAAGATAAGAGACTCACTTGAATTTCCACAAACTGGACCAATTGGTTGCGACAAGTTCGACTCAAACGAAAAGATATACTATGTCGACCTTAACGCTGCATACATGAGGTTTGTCCAATATATTCCGACTGGAATTCCAAACGAAGATGGTGAGTTCCCGGGAAGGAACTATACAGTTGGAAAAGTCATACAACAACTGTATGATATTAGGAAAGCTTCAAACCCCAAACTTGCAATGACACTCAAATTGCTTATGAATTCGACATGGGGATATTCCATTAAGAAACCTCAAGAGATGAAGAGTAAACATTATGAGAAGGTCGACAACTTTGTTGAAAGGTTTTCTCCTTTTGTTTTGAAGTACGAATTCACTCAAGGTCAAAGTGGCTTAGTAACCACATTAAAACCTATTGTCGAACATTGGTCTTACCCTCAGTTCGCAAAGGCAGTACTTGACAACTACAACAAATTCTTCTCCGAAGTCAAATCGAAAGTTGTGGTTTACTATGAGAACATTGACGCACTCATGACGAACGAAGAAGGGTACAACAAACTCATTGAAATGGGCATGGTCGGTGAAAAGATGGGTCAATTCAAATTGGACAAAATTTTCACCGAAGTTCATGTCCTCTCCAAGCGTAAGTACTGGGGCATACTTGAAGACGGCACAGAAATAAAACATTGCATGAAATAAAAAATTTTTATTCGAATTTGAATTAAAATGTGGGAATTCTTGGGAACGGGAAAGGCTTATTTACTTGAGGAACAGGTAAAGGTGGTGGAGGTGGAGGTGGTGTGGAGGTTTTTGGTGGGCAACGTTGTCACGTCCATTTTATATTGCCTTCTGTAGCTGAATTTCCGTTTAATTTTCAAATTCGGGGGGTCGCTTTCCTCCCGGAGTTCTTTGAATCGGACCGGTTCGAGTTGTACAGTGCATGCTTGGTCTCAACTCAGTTGAGTGAGTATTACCTGTTTTGTCCTGTAATTTTTTCGTACGCGTAATGCGGCAGGCGAGGACAC
>NC_067206.1:17193621-17195218 GCF_026262505.1 Trichomonas vaginalis G3 | reverse complement strand
ATGTATGGACAACCACATGTAATGGTGGAGAACCATCGTATCTTTCAGAGGTCGAATTACTTGATTTTTATGGTGAAATCAATCAAAGAGCAAAAGGTCTTGCATGTGAAAAGGTAATCGAAGCTTATCAGATTGCCTACGAATTACTGGAGTATAGATACAGCAGAGCTTTATATCTAGCTGGCCTTGTTCATCCAGACGAATTTCCAACAAGAGGAAAAAGAATTGTTTACTTCGCTAGAAGTATATCTCCCCTCAAGATCATGGTTAAACAGAGTTTGCTCTGATCTCAACATTGAGATCAAAAGCTCAAAAGAAAATGAGGAAAAACGAGCAAAGTACTGTAACACAGCAACAGTTGCTAACTTCTTACATTAATTTCAGTATACGGCAGGAATTGATCCATGGAATAAGTGGAGTATTTATGAAACATCTCTGCTTCATCAAAGCGTTACAAAGTTATCTGCACTGAAAGCAACCCTCCTTTAACCAAAGAAGAGCATGAATTTGTGCTTGTTACTAGTATCTTCCCATATAATTCTGAAGGATACCGGATGAAACCATTTATTATTGTTCCAGGAATATAAAATTGTTCACAGGAACTCCGCTCCGTGAGAGCATTCCTTACAGGACAATCTTATGGATGGATGACAAAGAAGATATGGGATATCTTTAATTTAACTTTTATTATCGAAATCCAGAGATATCGCTCAAGTCTTGATGCTATCACAGCAGCTCAGCATAATATCGTATTCGGTGATAATCATATCAGCCGAGTAAGTTATTTTACTTGCAAACTTTTGAGTCTCTTCAGAATTGAACTCTTGACATTTCCAGCTTACTGCACAGTAGTTCTCCAGTTATTTGATGTAGGATGTGCAGCATCTTTGAGATCAAAGAATAACAGGTTAAAATATGTTCCGCTTTACACATATGAGCAAGATAATTTATCAAATACCCCAAAACCAAGGTTAAAAATTGTAAGAATTTTAATTGATGCTTGTGATTAAGTCAATGCATCAGTATGGTATTCATCCGTGGAACCCAGATAAAGCCTTATCCAACGAATTAACAAACAAAACATCAAACGCAATACCAAATCCCACATATATATTTAATTCTTCTTGCAAAAAATTAACATCTGACGCCGAATTACTTAAAATTGCGCAATTTGAAGCAATCAAATTCAAACATTAAATCAAGCACTGATAGTTATTGTAACAAATATTTCGAATTATTTAGATTATTATCCTCCAAATACAAAAATTCTCAGCAAAGGGATGAAATTGAGTCAATTTAATGGAGCAAAACGAAGTGAGGTGAAATTCACCACTTTGACACCTCGTATTTTTCAGATATATCGATTAATATTGAGTTTTATTGGGATGGAAAACATACTGAAAAACCTGCAATATCAACACCTTTTTATATAATATTGAATAAATAAAAATTTGTTTTTATTTTCCAAAAAGATATATGATACATTTTTATTATACAGGTTAAAAACTGTCTAGCTTTTGCTTTTAGTGCTCGACCAGAGGCATACATTGAAAATACAATCCTCTCCATGGTTTTTGTGTAGGATCTGATCTTCTCA
>NC_067206.1:17187142-17193521 GCF_026262505.1 Trichomonas vaginalis G3 | reverse complement strand
AGGAACCGAAAAGTGACGAAAAACCGATAGAAGAAGAGAAACCAAAAACTGAAGATAAACCAAAACCAAAGTTTAGTTTCCAAACTAAACCAAGTCAACCTTCATTAGCTGGTATGGGTTGGCGTCAAAGACTTATGGCAGCAGGCGGTTATGTAAAGTAAAGAAAAAATATTTTTTTATTTTTATAAAAATGCCCCATATAGAATGGATAGAAAGTCTGCTAGAATAAAAGCAGAGTTACAAAGATATGGTTGGAGAGTTTCGAAGAATTTTAAATATAGGAAGGGAAGACCCATAAAAGTCTATGACAAATTGTCTGGTCTTCGCTACGAAATGGATTTGGAAACAGCACGTGCCAATTATCCAAACAGACTAGAGAGGTTAGAAGAAGAACGTCTTATGGACATGCCTTTCGATGTTAGTGAACCTCAAGTTGAAGGACACGACGGCTTTGCCAGATTCTACTGGAAACATGACGAACAATTGCATCCTTTGAGAAGGAAAAAAGGAAAAGGTGAAGACGCACATGCTCCCATGGAAAGAACAAGATATGCATATGAAAAGTATCGTGAAGTTAGAAGTCAAATTACATCTGGTCGAACCTTTACAGTAAACTTTGACGAAGGAAAGAACAAAGAAGGCTTCATGGGAGTACTTGCTGCAATTCAAGACGGAAATAAGAAAGGACACAATCTCAGATTGACCATAACAGATTTGGATGGTCACATTTACTATGCACATGGCAATGAACAAACAGCCGCAAAACTTCTTGACGCTTTCAAGACTACAAAGAGAGAACAAATGGTTGACTCCGACTCAGACATTTTGAATGCAATTGAAGGAATTGCAAGTGTCAAGTTCGAATGGTACCAACCTAACCCTCAAGCAGTCAGACAACATGCTGGATACTTCCCCTTCATAAATAAGTCTGACATTGACTTGACAAGGTATGGAATTTACAATTCAATTGAAACAATTGTCAATGAACCTTGCATTCTTACATGTCTCAGGAACTCTGGTCTTGTTACAGATGAGAAGATGAAGTATCTTGAGTCATGTGTGAAGACAAGGTACATTCTCAGAGGTCAATTGGCAAAAATTGCACCGTTGGCAAATGTCAATATCCGAGTCAACATACCTACAGCTAAAGGTTCTTCACATGACGACTATGTTGTTGACAAAGACTTACCATGGTTGAAGATTGTAATTGTCCACAACCACTTCATGTTGAACGAAAGTCTTACAAACCCATTCTTTGGTAAAAGTAAGTGCAACATTGTCAGAGCTGTCAACATTCTTTTCAAGAAAGGTTTGTTGGAACCAATTCCAGATGACAAGCTGACAGAAACTTTTGTACCAAAAGACGAAACAAACTTTTCATTGTTAGCAAGACCAAAAGTTGTTCCAGACAAAGTTCTAGTACAAAAGAAGTACACGGTTCCACAAGGGGTTGGTATGTTCAGATACCAACCTGAACCAGAAGAACTTCCAATGAGGTTGCAAGAACTTCAAGATGCTATAAACAAACTTCCATTGAGACATCCAATTGACGTCAAATTATATTGGAGAGCATCTGAGTTAGGTCAGAAGGTTTTATATGAAACAGGTTGCTTCGACGATGTTTATGAGATAACAGGAGAAGTTTCTCAGAAGATAAGAGACTCACTTGAATTTCCACAAACTGGACCAATTGGTTGCAACAAGTTCGACTCAGATGAAAAGATATACTATGTCGACCTTAACGCTGCATACATGAGGTTTGTCCAATATATTCCGACTGGAATTCCAAACGAAGATGGTGAGTTCCCGGGAAGGAACTATACAGTTGGAAAAGTCATACAACAACTGTATGATATTAGGAAAGCTTCAAACCCCAAACTTGCAATGACACTCAAATTGCTTATGAATTCGACATGGGGATATTCCATTAAGAAACCTCAAGAGATGAAGAGTAAACATTATGAGAAGGTCGACAACTTTGTTGAAGGGTTTTCTCCTTTTGTTTTGAAGTACGAATTCACTCAAGGTCAAAGTGGCTTAGTAACCACATTAAAACCTATTGTCGAACATTGGTCTTACCCTCAGTTCGCAAAGGCAGTCCTTGACAACTACAATGAGTTCTTCTCCGAAGTCAAATCCAAAGTCAAGGTTTACTATGAGAACATTGACGCACTCATGACGAACGAAGAAGGCTATAACAAACTCATTGAAATGGGAATGGTCGGTGAAAAGATGGGTCAATTCAAATTGGACAAAATTTTCACCGAAGTTCATGTCCTCTCCAAGCGTAAGTACTGGGGTGTTAAAGAAGATGGTGAAATAGTTAAACATTGCATGAAATAAAAAATTTTTATTCGAATTTGAATTTAAATGTGGGAATTCTTGGGAACGGGAAAGGCTTATTTACTTGAGGAACAGGTAAAGGTGGTGGAGGTGGTGGCAACCAGTCCATTTTATATTCCTTCCTAGCTAATTTCCGTTTAATTTCATGGTCGCCCTCGGAGTCTTTGAATCGGACAGGTCGAGTTACACCATTCTTGGTCTCAAACTCATATATAACCTGTTTGTCTGTATTGTTGTAAGACGAGTTACGGAAAGTGAGGTGAACCGAAAAAGTGACACTTATTTGGTCGGATAAATTCCCTATATATTTACTTGTCAAAAAAAATCAGACTTTTTTTGCTTTAAAAAATTTATAAGTTAATTATTGAGAACGAAGGTGAAAGGAAATGGATATCTCTTACCTTTCATTCCCTCGAGAAAGTTCAAAAACTTGGGTGCAATCAGTTCTGATTGCACCCAAGTTTTTGAACTTTGTATAAGGAATTGTTGGCTATGATGCACTGATCATGAATCAGTACATCATAGCCAACAATTCCTTCGCAAACAGCGGGAAACTTTGTCCGAATAGTTTAACATTCGGACAAAGTTTCCCAACTTTCAAGCCGAAATTCGCGGATACCATTCACCAACTAGCTCTTGCTATGATGGTTATTAAAAATCAAGATCTATATTAAATTCAAAATCTACTCAAAGTCACTAATGTTCGATTTCGGAGTGTCAAATTACTGTACTACAGTTGCTGCTTCTTCTGCAACTTGCGTATCTCTGTAACGAAGAAAAAAAATATGTAAATGTTTTAAAAAGTAAGTGTTTATTCTTATTAATCTGACTGAGCTTAGTAAGAAGATGTAATCGATATTGTTAATTTGTGTTAAAAATTAGATTTTATTTTCGATTTTAAAATATTACCGAATTAATTTCTTTGATTGGCTCTCCTCTCGCGGAAATGTTGAAGAGAAATCCTCAAATCCTTAATTTCTCCATCAACTTTCCAAAGGGGTTCTTTGGTGGTATCATATTTTTCGCTGATATCATAAAATTTGTTTGGTGTAAACCAGGTATGTATTTCTGGATTTTTTGGTAACTGTGTATGTGGTGTTGCGTTATAATTTTCGATTAAATTTTGAATTTGATCCCAAGCTACCTCATCAACTTGAATATTCTGCCAAAATCTTTCGATTTTGCCATTCATGTAAGGGCAGTGTGGTATTATCGTGATTGATTCGACGTTTGCATTTTTTAATAAATTTTTGAAAACACCGTAGTTTTCAAGCCCATTGTCACTCCATATGGCAAACGGTTTGCCATATACATCGAAACATTGTTGAATGACACGACTTGTTTGTGCCGCTTCTTTAGTTTCGAGATGTGACCAAGCCAAAATTTTTCGTGATTTATCGTCAATAACGGCATATAGATATTCACCTTGGCGATGATTTAAAAAGTGAATATCTACATGCCATATTTCATTAACGTAAAAAGCTTCGTATTTTGTTTGACCTTTTGCCTTTGAATTTTTTGGCGGTTGTGCAAGATTGAGAAGTTTGAAACATTTATTAACAGTTCTTTCGGAAAATTGAATGTTCAATAATTTACGGTCAAAATAATCTGTAGTTTTTTCAAATGTTGAAGTTGTATTTGTGCGTATTGAATATGGGTCATCTTCTGAATTTATATCCGATTCTGTATCAATTGAATTTGGACTTGATGAAAATAATTCTTCGGCTGATGAATCGTCGGAATTTGAAGAGATTTCTGATGATAACTGTTCAGATGAACTTGAAATGTCAGGAGAACTGTAATCAAACTCTGAATTTTGATTCCGTTGAGACAATTGTGGAATTGGAAAATGAATTTGAATATTTTGTTGATTTTGCATTTGCGATTCAAGTATCATTTGACGATCTGTTATAATTCGGCCGAAAGCCCGGGAAATTCCTATTTTTTGAACTTTATTATGTAAATTTTGGACAGTATTTATTAATTCTTGTGGTGGATCTTTTGGTTTTGGACCTGTACGTAATTTTGGAATTTCAATTTGATTGAAATTAAGAGCGTTTTTAAAAGTTTTATGTGATATTGTGGGAAGAATTCTTCCATCTGTTAAAGGGACATTTTGGAGAACGGTTTCGACGTTAATACCGCTTTGAATTTGTTGATTAGCTTGATTTAACCATTCTAAATCAATTAAATCGAAGATTCTACCACTCATTTGAAAATTATAAGTTTTGAAAAAAACCGTAAATCATTATTGAATCTAAAAATATTTATGTACAAAAAGTCGGTATATATTCTATAATTATTTAAAATAATGAAAAAGTTGATTTGTGAATCATTGAAATATTAATGCTGTTATATATATATATCAGATGATATAAGATGATTTTTTTAAATAAAAAATAAAATTTAATTTTTTAATTGTTAAAATAAGAATAGTAAGCTTGACAAGTAATTTAAGTTTTTGCTTTGTAAAGTTATTTGGTTGGCAAATGCATTGTGTCACTTTTTGTTTGAGTTCACTTTCCGTAATTTGTCTTATGATAGTATTTTCGTCGACTATGGCACGAGACACGAACATTGACCAAACGGACAAAAAGTGTCATTTCGGATGGTCAAGCAGCCAATCGCATTCGAGCACTTCGAAGAAGCCTTACGTTCCAAGGGAGAGGGTGTCTGGTGCAAGGCAGAGGTCATGAGACTCTACGAGCAGTACATCCTCAATGCCTGGGAGGACAAATCGTCCTTGAATTGGCAATTCTACCAACTCCTCTGGGACGACCTCCTACGCAACTGGGAAGATAACGAAAGAGCCCAATTCAAAGGTCGGGAGCTAATTTTCCAAATTACCATTAATAGTGCCTACTTATCCAACTAAACACTTAAATTTACTTGGGGTTTCCCCCTAAAATATTTTTTACTCTTAGAACCACTCGAGGTTCTCCTTACGGTTGTTGAGCTTGTCACCGTCAATGTGTCTGACCTTCGTCTTCTTGCCTGGATTTGGAACCCATTGAATTGCGACAAGCTTGCCCATGGAGTGTTGTGCATGAAAAATAGCGTGACTTCACTTTTGACAAAAAGTGACACTATTTCTGATGGTTTTGTCATTTATTTGTCAGATTTATAAATGGATAATAATGCTGTAAATCAGATATTAATTAAAAATATTTAAGATTTATGTTCGAATTGAAAAGCAAAATGATATTTTTTTAATTGAAAAACGTTAATATCTGATATTTTGAAGTTTTTAATATTTGTTAGTATCTTAAATTATTGAATGCATACATTTTTTATGTTCTCAATTTTAAAAAATTGTGAAGAATTTAGTTTTTTGGAGATGGATGTTTAATATTTGTGAGTGAGAATGCAAGCAGGAGTTTGGTACTTTAAGGCTAGGTTGAGATAGATTTCCCATTATATTATCTGTGAATATTTTGCTTGAAAATTCAAGATATAAAAATATATTATCAAAAAATTTTATATTTTTAAATACAATAGGGTGGAAATATAGTACGATGAGATAGCAATGATATATTTTATAATGGGAGGTAATCTGAAGATAAGTAGCAAATTTTATGCGATTTTGATTGGGAGTTGGAGGGTGTGAGTACTATAGCATGTAATAGTATCTCACACCCTCCAATTCTTCCTATGGCGCCGAAAAATTTTTGGTGAAATGCGACGACATTTCACCAAAAAATTTTCGGCGCCATATAGAGAACTATAGTCTGCGAGGTACTGATTCTATCTATGTACCTCGCAGACCATAGTTCTCAGCCAAAATGTCAAAAATTTCGGAAATTCGAAATAATTTTTTTTGAGAAAAAATTAACCGTTTAACATAATATTTATAATATTGCTTATTCAATTAGACGGATTAAAAATTATATGTTTTCTTTTTATTTTTTCAATTCAATTATTAGCTGACTCGAATTTGTATAAGTTTTTTAAAATAGATATCAAACATTAAATATAAAAAAGAAAACAATTAAGAATATTAAAGTAAATTCTTTATTAAGAAACAATAAAATGAAAA
>NC_067206.1:17156325-17187042 GCF_026262505.1 Trichomonas vaginalis G3 | reverse complement strand
GCGTCAAGAAGTTTTGCGGCTGTTTGTTCATTGCCATGTGCATAGTAAATGTGACCATCCAAATCTGTTATGGTCAATCTGAGATTGTGTCCTTTCTTATTTCCGTCTTGAATTGCAGCAAGTACTCCCATGAAGCCTTCTTTGTTCTTTCCTTCGTCAAAGTTTACTGTAAAGGTTCGACCAGATGTAATTTGACTTCTAACTTCACGATACTTTTCATATGCATATCTTGTTCTTTCCATGGGAGCATGTGCGTCTTCACCTTTTCCTTTTTTCCTTCTCAAAGGATGCAATTGTTCGTCATGTTTCCAGTAGAATCTGGCAAAGCCGTCGTGTCCTTCAACTTGAGGTTCACTAACATCGAAAGGCATGTCCATAAGACGTTCTTCTTCTAACCTCTCTAGTCTGTTTGGATAATTGGCACGTGCTGTTTCCAAATCCATTTCGTAGCGAAGACCAGACAATTTGTCATAGACTTTTATGGGTCTTCCCTTCCTATATTTAAAATTCTTCGAAACTCTCCAACCATATCTTTGTAACTCTGCTTTTATTCTAGCAGACTTTCTATCCATTCTATATGGGGCATTTTTATAAAAATAAAAAAATATTTTTTCTTTACTTTACATAACCGCCTGCTGCCATAAGTCTTTGACGCCAACCCATACCAGCTAATGAAGGTTGACTTGGTTTAGTTTGGAAACTAAACTTTGGTTTTGGTTTATCTTCAGTTTTTGGTTTCTCTTCTTCTATCGGTTTTTCGTCACTTTTCGGTTCCTCTGACTTTACTTCACTTGCAGGAACAGTTGTGTCGTCAACATCTTCATAAATATCATATGCCATTTGTTTTTGTTTTCCTTTCAACTTTTTGTGTTTGTTGTAAAGTTTAGAATATTTCGACTCTAAGTCAATGAGATGTTCTATAATGAACTGTTGGTCAGTGAAGTAAACTTTTCCATCTGTTGTCTCCAAAGCTGTAATGCATGAAAAATAGCGTGACTTCATTTTTGACAGTTTACAAATGTAAAGTGTTGCATCCTTAAAAACTTGGAAATATATACATTCATGAATTATCTTGTATATTAATTGAAAATCCATAAAACCCTAACAATATTTTTTCTTAAAAAAACTATAAAAATATAAATAAAATTAATCGTTAAATAAAAATATTTGATATTAGAATTTTATTGGAAAAATAAAAAACTTAATATTTTAAAGAAATACTTAAATACTTGAATGTTTTAACTTTTACATTATCATATAGACTCTCAAATTATTGATTGGAAACGGTTTGAGGGTTATCAATTTAAAAAAAATTGTGAGTTTTTTAAATTTTTGGCAATGAGTTTTAAAAATTTGTGAGTGAGAATGTGTGTTGATGCTTGGCACTTTGAAGGGAAGATGTTCTGGGTTCACAATTATTAATGGGATAAATAAAATGATTATAAATATAATATATTAGAAAATAATTTGCAAAATCTCTCCATTTTTATAAATTTAATAATAGAAGTTGATCTATATAGAAAGAGCATTTTATCTATTAAGTTTTTGGCTTTTGCCTTCAAATCATTAATATAATTTTTTCAAAAAAATTGTTTTATTTAAAATAAACAAATTTTATCAAATAACTAGTATTTTTAAATTATCTTTTGAAAAATTGAAAAATTTACAAATTAAAAAATGGAAGACATCTTGGTTCGTCTCGAAAACCCAGAAGATCTTAAAACTTTTCAACTCCCAACCGTTCCCGCCGATCAGGTTCTCAACGTAATTGAAGAAAAATATCAAGAATACATTAATAATCCAAATGTAACTCTCGAAGATACGGCAAAAACACTTTCAATAGGAAAAGAACGTTTGAAAAAAATTTTCGTACTACTCGGCTATCCAATAAAAGAAAGAGGAAGACCAAAGAAAAATTTTTGAGGAAGATGTATACAAAATTTTGGAAATTAAAGCACAATATGACATTGGATACAAAAGGATCAAAGAATCATATTTCGAAAAAGTCGAAAGATTTACATTCAACGATGCTTTCAAAATTTTCAATCAACAACATTTGTTTACATTTCACAGGCATCAGAAAATCGACGAACATCCACATGAATACGTTGCTCAATATGTTAATCAATTGTGGCATACTGATTTGAAATTTCTGAAGGACGATAACGGTAACCTTCAATATTTAATTTCATTTCTTGATGACAGAAGCAGATACATTATTTGCTGGGATGTTTTCGATACAAAAGAAATGAAAAATACTGCCAGAGTATTTCGTCACGCAATTGATTTAGTCAAATTAGTTCCACATGGAATTCTCACAGATAATGGAACAGAATTCATTGGAAAAGATTTTGAAGCGGTTTGCCAAGAATTCAATATAAAACATTTCAAAACTCATCCGTACTCTCCAGAGGAAAATGGAAAAATTGAAAGGAGTTGGGAGACTCTTTTCAAGACAAACCCTGGAGTGAACGTCTTTGAGTTCATCCCCAATGTTGTTTCCCAGTATAATAGGGTATGGAAACACTCCGCATTATTCAAACTCTTTGGGGAGAAATTGACTCCATTTGAGGCCTGGGAAAGAGGCCCCAAATGGACAAAAGATCTCTGCGCTGAACCAGGCTTCGAAAAAAATCTTAGAGATTAACAAATAATTTCAAAAACAAGAAAATTCAAAAAATCACAAAAAGGAAGTTAAGGAATAAACACTTACATTTATTACATTTGGATTTTTTAAAAAATTCAGTATTATTTTTAGAAATAAGATAATATAGTTCTAAATAAAACAAAGAATGTTAAGAATGAAGAAGGAATTAGCGGATGCAGCCGAAGCACACTCACAAATTACTCTCAATATCCACTCAAATCATACAAAGTTTTGTCGAATAGTTTGATATAAAGACAAAAAATTTACAATTTTTAATTAAATCCGAACAATCTTACATATGCAGCTGAAGCACACTCACAAATTACTCTCAATATCCACTCAAATCATACAAAGTTTTATATTTTCATTTTATTGTTTCTTAATAAAGAATTTACTTTAATATTCTTAATTGTTTTCTTTTTATATTTAATTTTTGATATCTATTTTAAAAAACTTATACAAATTCGAGTCAGCTAATAATTGAATTGAAAAATAAAAAGAAAACATATAATTTTTAATCCGTCTAATTGAATAAGCAATATTATAAATATTATGTTAAACGGTTAATTTTTCTCAAAAAAAATTATTTCGAATTTCCGAAATTTTTGACATTTTGGCTGAGAACTATGGTCTGCGAGGTACATAGATAGAATCAGTACCTCGCAGACTATAGTTCTCTATATGGCGCCGAAAATTTTTTGGTGAAATGTCGTCGCATTTCACCAAAAATTTTTCGGCGCCATAGGAAGAATTGGAGGGTGTGAGATACTATTACATGCTATAGTACTCACACCCTCCAACTCCCAATCAAAATCGCATAAAATTTGCTACTTATCTTCAGATTACCTCCCATTATAAAATATATCATTGCTATCTCATCGTACTATATTTCCACCCTATTGTATTTAAAAATATAAAATTTTTTGATAATATATTTTTATATCTTGAATTTTCAAGCAAAATATTCACAGATAATATAATGGGAAATCTATCTCAACCTAGCCTTAAAGTACCAAACTCCTGCTTGCATTCTCACTCACAAATATTAAACATCCATCTCCAAAAAACTAAATTCTTCACAATTTTTTAAAATTGAGAACATAAAAAATGTATGCATTCAATAATTTAAGATACTAACAAATATTAAAAACTTCAAAATATCAGATATTAACGTTTTTCAATTAAAAAAATATCATTTTGCTTTTCAATTCGAACATAAATCTTAAATATTTTTAATTAATATCTGATTTACAGCATTATTATCCATTTATAAATCTGACAAATAAATGACAAAACCATCAGAAATAGTGTCACTTTTTGTCAAAAGTGAAGTCACGCTATTTTTCATGCACAACACTCCATGGGCAAGCTTGTCGCAATTCAATGGGTTCCAAATCCAGGCAAGAAGACGAAGGTCAGACACATTGACGGTGACAAGCTCAACAACCGTAAGGAGAACCTCGAGTGGTTCTAAGAGTAAAAAATATTTTAGGGGGAAACCCCAAGTAAATTTAAGTGTTTAGTTGGATAAGTAGGCACTATTAATGGTAATTTGGAAAATTAGCTCCCGACCTTTGAATTGGGCTCTTTCGTTATCTTCCCAGTTGCGTAGGAGGTCGTCCCAGAGGAGTTGGTAGAATTGCCAATTCAAGGACGATTTGTCCTCCCAGGCATTGAGGATGTACTGCTCGTAGAGTCTCATGACCTCTGCCTTGCACCAGACACCCTCTCCCTTGGAACGTAAGGCTTCTTCGAAGTGCTCGAATGCGATTGGCTGCTTGACCATCCGAAATGACACTTTTTGTCCGTTTGGTCAATGTTCGTGTCTCGTGCCATAGTCGACGAAAATACTATCATAAGACAAATTACGGAAAGTGAACTCAAACAAAAAGTGACACAATGCATTTGCCAACCAAATAACTTTACAAAGCAAAAACTTAAATTACTTGTCAAGCTTACTATTCTTATTTTAACAATTAAAAAATTAAATTTATTTTTTATTTAAAAAAATCATCTTATATCATCTGATATATATATATAACAGCATTAATATTTCAATGATTCACAAATCAACTTTTTCATTATTTTAAATAATTATAGAATATATACCGACTTTTTGTACATAAATATTTTTAGATTCAATAATGATTTACGGTTTTTTTCAAAACTTATAATTTTCAAATGAGTGGTAGAATCTTCGATTTAATTGATTTAGAATGGTTAAATCAAGCTAATCAACAAATTCAAAGCGGTATTAACGTCGAAACCGTTCTCCAAAATGTCCCTTTAACAGATGGAAGAATTCTTCCCACAATATCACATAAAACTTTTAAAAACGCTCTTAATTTCAATCAAATTGAAATTCCAAAATTACGTACAGGTCCAAAACCAAAAGATCCACCACAAGAATTAATAAATACTGTCCAAAATTTACATAATAAAGTTCAAAAAATAGGAATTTCCCGGGCTTTCGGCCGAATTATAACAGATCGTCAAATGATACTTGAATCGCAAATGCAAAATCAACAAAATATTCAAATTCATTTTCCAATTCCACAATTGTCTCAACGGAATCAAAATTCAGAGTTTGATTACAGTTCTCCTGACATTTCAAGTTCATCTGAACAGTTATCATCAGAAATCTCTTCAAATTCCGACGATTCATCAGCCGAAGAATTATTTTCATCAAGTCCAAATTCAATTGATACAGAATCGGATATAAATTCAGAAGATGACCCATATTCAATACGCACAAATACAACTTCAACATTTGAAAAAACTACAGATTATTTTGACCGTAAATTATTGAACATTCAATTTTCCGAAAGAACTGTTAATAAATGTTTCAAACTTCTCAATCTTGCACAACCGCCAAAAAATTCAAAGGCAAAAGGTCAAACAAAATACGAAGCTTTTTACGTTAATGAAATATGGCATGTAGATATTCACTTTTTAAATCATCGCCAAGGTGAATATCTATATGCCGTTATTGACGATAAATCACGAAAAATTTTGGCTTGGTCACATCTCGAAACTAAAGAAGCGGCACAAACAAGTCGTGTCATTCAACAATGTTTCGATGTATATGGCAAACCGTTTGCCATATGGAGTGACAATGGGCTTGAAAACTACGGTGTTTTCAAAAATTTATTAAAAAATGCAAACGTCGAATCAATCACGATAATACCACACTGCCCTTACATGAATGGCAAAATCGAAAGATTTTGGCAGAATATTCAAGTTGATGAGGTAGCTTGGGATCAAATTCAAAATTTAATCGAAAATTATAACGCAACACCACATACACAGTTACCAAAAAATCCAGAAATACATACCTGGTTTACACCAAACAAATTTTATGATATCAGCGAAAAATATGATACCACCAAAGAACCCCTTTGGAAAGTTGATGGAGAAATTAAGGATTTGAGGATTTCTCTTCAACATTTCCGCGAGAGGAGAGCCAATCAAAGAAATTAATTCGGTAATATTTTAAAATCGAAAATAAAATCTAATTTTTAACACAAATTAACAATATCGATTACATCTTCTTACTAAGCTCAGTCAGATTAATAAGAATAAACACTTACTTTTTAAAACATTTACATATTTTTTTTCTTCGTTACAGAGATACGCAAGTTGCAGAAGAAGCAGCAACTGTAGTACAGTAATTTGACACTCCGAAATCGAACATTAGTGACTTTGAGTAGATTTTGAATTTAATATAGATCTTGATTTTTAATAACCATCATAGCAAGAGCTAGTTGGTGAATGGTATCCGCGAATTTCGGCTTGAAAGTTGGGAAACTTTGTCCGAATGTTAAACTATTCGGACAAAGTTTCCCGCTGTTTGCGAAGGAATTGTTGGCTATGATGTACTGATTCATGATCAGTGCATCATAGCCAACAATTCCTTATACAAAGTTCAAAAACTTGGGTGCAATCAGAACTGATTGCACCCAAGTTTTTGAACTTTCTCGAGGAATGAAAGGTAAGAGATATCCATTTCCTTTCACCTTCGTTCTCAATAATTAACTTATAAATTTTTTAAAGCAAAAAAAGTCTGATTTTTTTTGACAAGTAAATATATAGGGAATTTATCCGACCAAATAAGTGTCACTTTTTCGGTTCACCTCACTTTCCGTAACTCGTCTTACAACAATACAGACAAACAGGTTATATATGAGTTTGAGACCAAGAATGGTGTAACTCGACCTGTCCGATTCAAAGACTCCGAGGGCGACCATGAAATTAAACGGAAATTAGCTAGGAAGGAATATAAAATGGACTGGTTGCCACCACCTCCACCACCTTTACCTGTTCCTCAAGTAAATAAGCCTTTCCCGTTCCCAAGAATTCCCACATTTAAATTCAAATTCGAATAAAAATTTTTTATTTCATGCAATGTTTAACTATTTCACCATCTTCTTTAACACCCCAGTACTTACGCTTGGAGAGGACATGAACTTCGGTGAAAATTTTGTCCAATTTGAATTGACCCATCTTTTCACCGACCATTCCCATTTCAATGAGTTTGTTATAGCCTTCTTCGTTCGTCATGAGTGCGTCAATGTTCTCATAGTAAACCTTGACTTTGGATTTGACTTCGGAGAAGAACTCATTGTAGTTGTCAAGGACTGCCTTTGCGAACTGAGGGTAAGACCAATGTTCGACAATAGGTTTTAATGTGGTTACTAAGCCACTTTGACCTTGAGTGAATTCGTACTTCAAAACAAAAGGAGAAAACCCTTCAACAAAGTTGTCGACCTTCTCATAATGTTTACTCTTCATCTCTTGAGGTTTCTTAATGGAATATCCCCATGTCGAATTCATAAGCAATTTGAGTGTCATTGCAAGTTTGGGGTTTGAAGCTTTCCTAATATCATACAGTTGTTGTATGACTTTTCCAACTGTATAGTTCCTTCCCGGGAACTCACCATCTTCGTTTGGAATTCCAGTCGGAATATATTGGACAAACCTCATGTATGCAGCGTTAAGGTCGACATAGTATATCTTTTCATCTGAGTCGAACTTGTTGCAACCAATTGGTCCAGTTTGTGGAAATTCAAGTGAGTCTCTTATCTTCTGAGAAACTTCTCCTGTTATCTCATAAACATCGTCGAAGCAACCTGTTTCATATAAAACCTTCTGACCTAACTCAGATGCTCTCCAATATAATTTGACGTCAATTGGATGTCTCAATGGAAGTTTGTTTATAGCATCTTGAAGTTCTTGCAACCTCATTGGAAGTTCTTCTGGTTCAGGTTGGTATCTGAACATACCAACCCCTTGTGGAACCGTGTACTTCTTTTGTACTAGAACTTTGTCTGGAACAACTTTTGGTCTTGCTAACAATGAAAAGTTTGTTTCGTCTTTTGGTACAAAAGTTTCTGTCAGCTTGTCATCTGGAATTGGTTCCAACAAACCTTTCTTGAAAAGAATGTTGACAGCTCTGACAATGTTGCACTTACTTTTACCAAAGAATGGGTTTGTAAGACTTTCGTTCAACATGAAGTGGTTGTGGACAATTACAATCTTCAACCATGGTAAGTCTTTGTCAACAACATAGTCGTCATGTGAAGAACCTTTAGCTGTAGGTATGTTGACTCGGATATTGACATTTGCCAACGGTGCAATTTTTGCCAATTGACCTCTGAGAATGTACCTTGTCTTCACACATGACTCAAGATACTTCATCTTCTCATCTGTAACAAGACCAGAGTTCCTGAGACATGTAAGAATGCAAGGTTCATTGACAATTGTTTCAATTGAATTGTAAATTCCATACCTTGTCAAGTCAATGTCAGACTTATTTATGAAGGGGAAGTATCCAGCATGTTGTCTGACTGCTTGAGGGTTAGGTTGGTACCATTCGAACTTGACACTTGCAATTCCTTCAATTGCATTCAAAATGTCTGAGTCGGAGTCAACCATTTGTTCTCTCTTTGTAGTCTTGAAAGCGTCAAGAAGTTTTGCGGCTGTTTGTTCATTGCCATGTGCATAGTAAATGTGACCATCCAAATCTGTTATGGTCAATCTGAGATTGTGTCCTTTCTTATTTCCGTCTTGAATTGCAGCAAGTACTCCCATGAAGCCTTCTTTGTTCTTTCCTTCGTCAAAGTTTACTGTAAAGGTTCGACCAGATGTAATTTGACTTCTAACTTCACGATACTTTTCATATGCATATCTTGTTCTTTCCATGGGAGCATGTGCGTCTTCACCTTTTCCTTTTTTCCTTCTCAAAGGATGCAATTGTTCGTCATGTTTCCAGTAGAATCTGGCAAAGCCGTCGTGTCCTTCAACTTGAGGTTCACTAACATCGAAAGGCATGTCCATAAGACGTTCTTCTTCTAACCTCTCTAGTCTGTTTGGATAATTGGCACGTGCTGTTTCCAAATCCATTTCGTAGCGAAGACCAGACAATTTGTCATAGACTTTTATGGGTCTTCCCTTCCTATATTTAAAATTCTTCGAAACTCTCCAACCATATCTTTGTAACTCTGCTTTTATTCTAGCAGACTTTCTATCCATTCTATATGGGGCATTTTTATAAAAATAAAAAAATATTTTTTCTTTACTTTACATAACCGCCTGCTGCCATAAGTCTTTGACGCCAACCCATACCAGCTAATGAAGGTTGACTTGGTTTAGTTTGGAAACTAAACTTTGGTTTTGGTTTATCTTCAGTTTTTGGTTTCTCTTCTTCTATCGGTTTTTCGTCACTTTTCGGTTCCTCTGACTTTACTTCACTTGCAGGAACAGTTGTGTCGTCAACATCTTCATAAATATCATATGCCATTTGTTTTTGTTTTCCTTTCAACTTTTTGTGTTTGTTGTAAAGTTTAGAATATTTCGACTCTAAGTCAATGAGATGTTCTATAATGAACTGTTGGTCAGTGAAGTAAACTTTTCCATCTGTTGTCTCCAAAGCTGTAATGCATGAAAAATAGCGTGACTTCATTTTTGACAGTTTACAAATGTAAAGTGTTGCATCCTTAAAAACTTGGAAATATATACATTCATGAATTATCTTGTATATTAATTGAAAATCCATAAAACCCTAACAATATTTTTTCTTAAAAAAACTATAAAAATATAAATAAAATTAATCGTTAAATAAAAATATTTGATATTAGAATTTTATTGGAAAAATAAAAAACTTAATATTTTAAAGAAATACTTAAATACTTGAATGTTTTAACTTTTACATTATCATATAGACTCTCAAATTATTGATTGGAAACGGTTTGAGGGTTATCAATTTAAAAAAAATTGTGAGTTTTTTAAATTTTTGGCAATGAGTTTTAAAAATTTGTGAGTGAGAATGTGTGTTGATGCTTGGCACTTTGAAGGGAAGATGTTCTGGTTCACAATTATTAATGGGATAAATAAAATGATTATAAATATAATATATTAGAAAATAATTTGCAAAATCTCTCCATTTTTATAAATTTAATAATAGAAGTTGATCTATATAGAAAGAGCATTTTATCTATTAAGTTTTTGGCTTTTGCCTTCAAATCATTAATATAATTTTTTCAAAAAAAATTGTTTTATTTAAAATAAACAAATTTTATCAAATAACTAGTATTTTTAAATTATCTTTTGAAAAATTGAAAAATTTACAAATTAAAAAATGGAAGACATCTTGGTTCGTCTCGAAAACCCAGAAGATCTTAAAACTTTTCAACTCCCAACCGTTCCCGCCGATCAGGTTCTCAACGTAATTGAAGAAAAATATCAAGAATACATTAATAATCCAAATGTAACTCTCGAAGATACGGCAAAAACACTTTCAATAGGAAAAGAACGTTTGAAAAAAATTTTCGTACTACTCGGCTATCCAATAAAAGAAAGAGGAAGACCAAAGAAAAAAATTTTTGAGGAAGATGTATACAAAATTTTGGAAATTAAAGCACAATATGACATTGGATACAAAAGGATCAAAGAATCATATTTCGAAAAAGTCGAAAGATTTACATTCAACGATGCTTTCAAAATTTTCAATCAACAACATTTGTTTACATTTCACAGGCATCAGAAAATCGACGAACATCCACATGAATACGTTGCTCAATATGTTAATCAATTGTGGCATACTGATTTGAAATTTCTGAAGGACGATAACGGTAACCTTCAATATTTAATTTCATTTCTTGATGACAGAAGCAGATACATTATTTGCTGGGATGTTTTCGATACAAAAGAAATGAAAAATACTGCCAGAGTATTTCGTCACGCAATTGATTTAGTCAAATTAGTTCCACATGGAATTCTCACAGATAATGGAACAGAATTCATTGGAAAAGATTTTGAAGCGGTTTGCCAAGAATTCAATATAAAACATTTCAAAACTCATCCGTACTCTCCAGAGGAAAATGGAAAAATTGAAAGGAGTTGGGAGACTCTTTTCAAGACAAACCCTGGAGTGAACGTCTTTGAGTTCATCCCCAATGTTGTTTCCCAGTATAATAGGGTATGGAAACACTCCGCATTATTCAAACTCTTTGGGGAGAAATTGACTCCATTTGAGGCCTGGAAAGAGGCCCCAAATGGACAAAAGATCTCTGCGCTGAACCAGGCTTCGAAAAAAATCTTAGAGATTAACAAATAATTTCAAAAACAAGAAAATTCAAAAAATCACAAAAAGGAAGTTAAGGAATAAACACTTACATTTATTACATTTGGATTTTTTAAAAAATTCAGTATTATTTTTAGAAATAAGATAATATAGTTCTAAATAAAACAAAGAATGTTAAGAATGAAGAAGGAATTAGCGGATGCAGCCGAAGCACACTCACAAATTACTCTCAATATCCACTCAAATCATACAAAGTTTTGTCGAATAGTTTGATATAAAGACAAAAAATTTACAATTTTTAATTAAATCCGAACAATCTTACATATGCAGCTGAAGCACACTCACAAATTACTCTCAATATCCACTCAAATCATACAAAGTTTTATATTTTCATTTTATTGTTTCTTAATAAAGAATTTACTTTAATATTCTTAATTGTTTTCTTTTTTATATTTAATTTTTGATATCTATTTTAAAAAACTTATACAAATTCGAGTCAGCTAATAATTGAATTGAAAAAATAAAAAGAAAACATATAATTTTTAATCCGTCTAATTGAATAAGCAATATTATAAATATTATGTTAAACGGTTAATTTTTTCTCAAAAAAAATTATTTCGAATTTCCGAAATTTTTGACATTTTGGCTGAGAACTATGGTCTGCGAGGTACATAGATAGAATCAGTACCTCGCAGACTATAGTTCTCTATATGGCGCCGAAAATTTTTTGGTGAAATGTCGTCGCATTTCACCAAAAATTTTTCGGCGCCATAGGAAGAATTGGAGGGTGTGAGATACTATTACATGCTATAGTACTCACACCCTCCAACTCCCAATCAAAATCGCATAAAATTTGCTACTTATCTTCAGATTACCTCCCATTATAAAATATATCATTGCTATCTCATCGTACTATATTTCCACCCTATTGTATTTAAAAATATAAAATTTTTTGATAATATATTTTTATATCTTGAATTTTCAAGCAAAATATTCACAGATAATATAATGGGAAATCTATCTCAACCTAGCCTTAAAGTACCAAACTCCTGCTTGCATTCTCACTCACAAATATTAAACATCCATCTCCAAAAAACTAAATTCTTCACAATTTTTTAAAATTGAGAACATAAAAAATGTATGCATTCAATAATTTAAGATACTAACAAATATTAAAAACTTCAAAATATCAGATATTAACGTTTTTCAATTAAAAAAATATCATTTTGCTTTTCAATTCGAACATAAATCTTAAATATTTTTAATTAATATCTGATTTACAGCATTATTATCCATTTATAAATCTGACAAATAAATGACAAAACCATCAGAAATAGTGTCACTTTTTGTCAAAAGTGAAGTCACGCTATTTTTCATGCACAACACTCCATGGGCAAGCTTGTCGCAATTCAATGGGTTCCAAATCCAGGCAAGAAGACGAAGGTCAGACACATTGACGGTGACAAGCTCAACAACCGTAAGGAGAACCTCGAGTGGTTCTAAGAGTAAAAAAATATTTTAGGGGGAAACCCCAAGTAAATTTAAGTGTTTAGTTGGATAAGTAGGCACTATTAATGGTAATTTGGAAAATTAGCTCCCGACCTTTGAATTGGGCTCTTTCGTTATCTTCCCAGTTGCGTAGGAGGTCGTCCCAGAGGAGTTGGTAGAATTGCCAATTCAAGGACGATTTGTCCTCCCAGGCATTGAGGATGTACTGCTCGTAGAGTCTCATGACCTCTGCCTTGCACCAGACACCCTCTCCCTTGGAACGTAAGGCTTCTTCGAAGTGCTCGAATGCGATTGGCTGCTTGACCATCCGAAATGACACTTTTTGTCCGTTTGGTCAATGTTCGTGTCTCGTGCCATAGTCGACGAAAATACAGACAAACAGGTTATATATGAGTTTGAGACCAAGAATGGTGTAACTCGACCTGTCCGATTCAAAGACTCCGAGGGCGACCATGAAATTAAACGGAAATTAGCTAGGAAGGAATATAAAATGGACTGGTTGCCACCACCTCCACCACCTTTACCTGTTCCTCAAGTAAATAAGCCTTTCCCGTTCCCAAGAATTCCCACATTTAAATTCAAATTCGAATAAAAATTTTTTATTTCATGCAATGTTTAACTATTTCACCATCTTCTTTAACACCCCAGTACTTACGCTTGGAGAGGACATGAACTTCGGTGAAAATTTTGTCCAATTTGAATTGACCCATCTTTTCACCGACCATTCCCATTTCAATGAGTTTGTTATAGCCTTCTTCGTTCGTCATGAGTGCGTCAATGTTCTCATAGTAAACCTTGACTTTGGATTTGACTTCGGAGAAGAACTCATTGTAGTTGTCAAGGACTGCCTTTGCGAACTGAGGGTAAGACCAATGTTCGACAATAGGTTTTAATGTGGTTACTAAGCCACTTTGACCTTGAGTGAATTCGTACTTCAAAACAAAAGGAGAAAACCTTTCAACAAAGTTGTCGACCTTCTCATAATGTTTACTCTTCATCTCTTGAGGTTTCTTAATGGAATATCCCCATGTCGAATTCATAAGCAATTTGAGTGTCATTGCAAGTTTGGGGTTTGAAGCTTTCCTAATATCATACAGTTGTTGTATGACTTTTCCAACTGTATAGTTCCTTCCCGGGAACTCACCATCTTCGTTTGGAATTCCAGTCGGAATATATTGGACAAACCTCATGTATGCAGCGTTAAGGTCGACATAGTATATCTTTTCATCTGAGTCGAACTTGTTGCAACCAATTGGTCCAGTTTGTGGAAATTCAAGTGAGTCTCTTATCTTCTGAGAAACTTCTCCTGTTATCTCATAAACATCGTCGAAGCAACCTGTTTCATATAAAACCTTCTGACCTAACTCAGATGCTCTCCAATATAATTTGACGTCAATTGGATGTCTCAATGGAAGTTTGTTTATAGCATCTTGAAGTTCTTGCAACCTCATTGGAAGTTCTTCTGGTTCAGGTTGGTATCTGAACATACCAACCCCTTGTGGAACCGTGTACTTCTTTTGTACTAGAACTTTGTCTGGAACAACTTTTGGTCTTGCTAACAATGAAAAGTTTGTTTCGTCTTTTGGTACAAAAGTTTCTGTCAGCTTGTCATCTGGAATTGGTTCCAACAAACCTTTCTTGAAAAGAATGTTGACAGCTCTGACAATGTTGCACTTACTTTTACCAAAGAATGGGTTTGTAAGACTTTCGTTCAACATGAAGTGGTTGTGGACAATTACAATCTTCAACCATGGTAAGTCTTTGTCAACAACATAGTCGTCATGTGAAGAACCTTTAGCTGTAGGTATGTTGACTCGGATATTGACATTTGCCAACGGTGCAATTTTTGCCAATTGACCTCTGAGAATGTACCTTGTCTTCACACATGACTCAAGATACTTCATCTTCTCATCTGTAACAAGACCAGAGTTCCTGAGACATGTAAGAATGCAAGGTTCATTGACAATTGTTTCAATTGAATTGTAAATTCCATACCTTGTCAAGTCAATGTCAGACTTATTTATGAAGGGGAAGTATCCAGCATGTTGTCTGACTGCTTGAGGGTTAGGTTGGTACCATTCGAACTTGACACTTGCAATTCCTTCAATTGCATTCAAAATGTCTGAGTCGGAGTCAACCATTTGTTCTCTCTTTGTAGTCTTGAAAGCGTCAAGAAGTTTTGCGGCTGTTTGTTCATTGCCATGTGCATAGTAAATGTGACCATCCAAATCTGTTATGGTCAATCTGAGATTGTGTCCTTTCTTATTTCCGTCTTGAATTGCAGCAAGTACTCCCATGAAGCCTTCTTTGTTCTTTCCTTCGTCAAAGTTTACTGTAAAGGTTCGACCAGATGTAATTTGACTTCTAACTTCACGATACTTTTCATATGCATATCTTGTTCTTTCCATGGGAGCATGTGCGTCTTCACCTTTTCCTTTTTTCCTTCTCAAAGGATGCAATTGTTCGTCATGTTTCCAGTAGAATCTGGCAAAGCCGTCGTGTCCTTCAACTTGAGGTTCACTAACATCGAAAGGCATGTCCATAAGACGTTCTTCTTCTAACCTCTCTAGTCTGTTTGGATAATTGGCACGTGCTGTTTCCAAATCCATTTCGTAGCGAAGACCAGACAATTTGTCATAGACTTTTATGGGTCTTCCCTTCCTATATTTAAAATTCTTCGAAACTCTCCAACCATATCTTTGTAACTCTGCTTTTATTCTAGCAGACTTTCTATCCATTCTATATGGGGCATTTTTATAAAAATAAAAAAATATTTTTTCTTTACTTTACATAACCGCCTGCTGCCATAAGTCTTTGACGCCAACCCATACCAGCTAATGAAGGTTGACTTGGTTTAGTTTGGAAACTAAACTTTGGTTTTGGTTTATCTTCAGTTTTTGGTTTCTCTTCTTCTATCGGTTTTTCGTCACTTTTCGGTTCCTCTGACTTTACTTCACTTGCAGGAACAGTTGTGTCGTCAACATCTTCATAAATATCATATGCCATTTGTTTTTGTTTTCCTTTCAACTTTTTGTGTTTGTTGTAAAGTTTAGAATATTTCGACTCTAAGTCAATGAGATGTTCTATAATGAACTGTTGGTCAGTGAAGTAAACTTTTCCATCTGTTGTCTCCAAAGCTGTAATGCATGAAAAATAGCGTGACTTCATTTTTGACAGTTTACAAATGTAAAGTGTTGCATCCTTAAAAACTTGGAAATATATACATTCATGAATTATCTTGTATATTAATTGAAAATCCATAAAACCCTAACAATATTTTTTCTTAAAAAAACTATAAAAATATAAATAAAATTAATCGTTAAATAAAAATATTTGATATTAGAATTTTATTGGAAAAATAAAAAACTTAATATTTTAAAGAAATACTTAAATACTTGAATGTTTTAACTTTTACATTATCATATAGACTCTCAAATTATTGATTGGAAACGGTTTGAGGGTTATCAATTTAAAAAAAATTGTGAGTTTTTTAAATTTTTGGCAATGAGTTTTAAAAATTTGTGAGTGAGAATGTGTGTTGATGCTTGGCACTTTGAAGGGAAGATGTTCTGGGTTCACAATTATTAATGGGATAAATAAAATGATTATAAATATAATATATTAGAAAATAATTTGCAAAATCTCTCCATTTTTATAAATTTAATAATAGAAGTTGATCTATATAGAAAGAGCATTTTATCTATTAAGTTTTTGGCTTTTGCCTTCAAATCATTAATATAATTTTTTCAAAAAAAATTGTTTTATTTAAAATAAACAAATTTTATCAAATAACTAGTATTTTTAAATTATCTTTTGAAAAATTGAAAAATTTACAAATTAAAAAATGGAAGACATCTTGGTTCGTCTCGAAAACCCAGAAGATCTTAAAACTTTTCAACTCCCAACCGTTCCCGCCGATCAGGTTCTCAACGTAATTGAAGAAAAATATCAAGAATACATTAATAATCCAAATGTAACTCTCGAAGATACGGCAAAAACACTTTCAATAGGAAAAGAACGTTTGAAAAAAATTTTCGTACTACTCGGCTATCCAATAAAAGAAAGAGGAAGACCAAAGAAAAAAATTTTTGAGGAAGATGTATACAAAATTTTGGAAATTAAAGCACAATATGACATTGGATACAAAAGGATCAAAGAATCATATTTCGAAAAAGTCGAAAGATTTACATTCAACGATGCTTTCAAAATTTTCAATCAACAACATTTGTTTACATTTCACAGGCATCAGAAAATCGACGAACATCCACATGAATACGTTGCTCAATATGTTAATCAATTGTGGCATACTGATTTGAAATTTCTGAAGGACGATAACGGTAACCTTCAATATTTAATTTCATTTCTTGATGACAGAAGCAGATACATTATTTGCTGGGATGTTTTCGATACAAAAGAAATGAAAAATACTGCCAGAGTATTTCGTCACGCAATTGATTTAGTCAAATTAGTTCCACATGGAATTCTCACAGATAATGGAACAGAATTCATTGGAAAAGATTTTGAAGCGGTTTGCCAAGAATTCAATATAAAACATTTCAAAACTCATCCGTACTCTCCAGAGGAAAATGGAAAAATTGAAAGGAGTTGGGAGACTCTTTTCAAGACAAACCCTGGAGTGAACGTCTTTGAGTTCATCCCCAATGTTGTTTCCCAGTATAATAGGGTATGGAAACACTCCGCATTATTCAAACTCTTTGGGGAGAAATTGACTCCATTTGAGGCCTGGGAAAGAGGCCCCAAATGGACAAAAGATCTCTGCGCTGAACCAGGCTTCGAAAAAAATCTTAGAGATTAACAAATAATTTCAAAAACAAGAAAATTCAAAAAATCACAAAAAGGAAGTTAAGGAATAAACACTTACATTTATTACATTTGGATTTTTTAAAAAATTCAGTATTATTTTTAGAAATAAGATAATATAGTTCTAAATAAAACAAAGAATGTTAAGAATGAAGAAGGAATTAGCGGATGCAGCCGAAGCACACTCACAAATTACTCTCAATATCCACTCAAATCATACAAAGTTTTGTCGAATAGTTTGATATAAAGACAAAAAATTTACAATTTTTAATTAAATCCGAACAATCTTACATATGCAGCTGAAGCACACTCACAAATTACTCTCAATATCCACTCAAATCATACAAAGTTTTATATTTTCATTTTATTGTTTCTTAATAAAGAATTTACTTTAATATTCTTAATTGTTTTCTTTTTTATATTTAATTTTTGATATCTATTTTAAAAAACTTATACAAATTCGAGTCAGCTAATAATTGAATTGAAAAAATAAAAAGAAAACATATAATTTTTAATCCGTCTAATTGAATAAGCAATATTATAAATATTATGTTAAACGGTTAATTTTTTCTCAAAAAAAATTATTTCGAATTTCCGAAATTTTTGACATTTTGGCTGAGAACTATGGTCTGCGAGGTACATAGATAGAATCAGTACCTCGCAGACTATAGTTCTCTATATGGCGCCGAAAATTTTTTGGTGAAATGTCGTCGCATTTCACCAAAAATTTTTCGGCGCCATAGGAAGAATTGGAGGGTGTGAGATACTATTACATGCTATAGTACTCACACCCTCCAACTCCCAATCAAAATCGCATAAAATTTGCTACTTATCTTCAGATTACCTCCCATTATAAAATATATCATTGCTATCTCATCGTACTATATTTCCACCCTATTGTATTTAAAAATATAAAATTTTTTGATAATATATTTTTATATCTTGAATTTTCAAGCAAAATATTCACAGATAATATAATGGGAAATCTATCTCAACCTAGCCTTAAAGTACCAAACTCCTGCTTGCATTCTCACTCACAAATATTAAACATCCATCTCCAAAAAACTAAATTCTTCACAATTTTTTAAAATTGAGAACATAAAAAATGTATGCATTCAATAATTTAAGATACTAACAAATATTAAAAACTTCAAAATATCAGATATTAACGTTTTTCAATTAAAAAAATATCATTTTGCTTTTCAATTCGAACATAAATCTTAAATATTTTTAATTAATATCTGATTTACAGCATTATTATCCATTTATAAATCTGACAAATAAATGACAAAACCATCAGAAATAGTGTCACTTTTTGTCAAAAGTGAAGTCACGCTATTTTTCATGCACAACACTCCATGGGCAAGCTTGTCGCAATTCAATGGGTTCCAAATCCAGGCAAGAAGACGAAGGTCAGACACATTGACGGTGACAAGCTCAACAACCGTAAGGAGAACCTCGAGTGGTTCTAAGAGTAAAAAAATATTTTAGGGGGAAACCCCAAGTAAATTTAAGTGTTTAGTTGGATAAGTAGGCACTATTAATGGTAATTTGGAAAATTAGCTCCCGACCTTTGAATTGGGCTCTTTCGTTATCTTCCCAGTTGCGTAGGAGGTCGTCCCAGAGGAGTTGGTAGAATTGCCAATTCAAGGACGATTTGTCCTCCCAGGCATTGAGGATGTACTGCTCGTAGAGTCTCATGACCTCTGCCTTGCACCAGACACCCTCTCCCTTGGAACGTAAGGCTTCTTCGAAGTGCTCGAATGCGATTGGCTGCTTGACCATCCGAAATGACACTTTTTGTCCGTTTGGTCAATGTTCGTGTCTCGTGCCATAGTCGACGAAAATACAGACAAACAGGTTATATATGAGTTTGAGACCAAGAATGGTGTAACTCGACCTGTCCGATTCAAAGACTCCGAGGGCGACCATGAAATTAAACGGAAATTAGCTAGGAAGGAATATAAAATGGACTGGTTGCCACCACCTCCACCACCTTTACCTGTTCCTCAAGTAAATAAGCCTTTCCCGTTCCCAAGAATTCCCACATTTAAATTCAAATTCGAATAAAAATTTTTTATTTCATGCAATGTTTAACTATTTCACCATCTTCTTTAACACCCCAGTACTTACGCTTGGAGAGGACATGAACTTCGGTGAAAATTTTGTCCAATTTGAATTGACCCATCTTTTCACCGACCATTCCCATTTCAATGAGTTTGTTATAGCCTTCTTCGTTCGTCATGAGTGCGTCAATGTTCTCATAGTAAACCTTGACTTTGGATTTGACTTCGGAGAAGAACTCATTGTAGTTGTCAAGGACTGCCTTTGCGAACTGAGGGTAAGACCAATGTTCGACAATAGGTTTTAATGTGGTTACTAAGCCACTTTGACCTTGAGTGAATTCGTACTTCAAAACAAAAGGAGAAAACCTTTCAACAAAGTTGTCGACCTTCTCATAATGTTTACTCTTCATCTCTTGAGGTTTCTTAATGGAATATCCCCATGTCGAATTCATAAGCAATTTGAGTGTCATTGCAAGTTTGGGGTTTGAAGCTTTCCTAATATCATACAGTTGTTGTATGACTTTTCCAACTGTATAGTTCCTTCCCGGGAACTCACCATCTTCGTTTGGAATTCCAGTCGGAATATATTGGACAAACCTCATGTATGCAGCGTTAAGGTCGACATAGTATATCTTTTCATCTGAGTCGAACTTGTTGCAACCAATTGGTCCAGTTTGTGGAAATTCAAGTGAGTCTCTTATCTTCTGAGAAACTTCTCCTGTTATCTCATAAACATCGTCGAAGCAACCTGTTTCATATAAAACCTTCTGACCTAACTCAGATGCTCTCCAATATAATTTGACGTCAATTGGATGTCTCAATGGAAGTTTGTTTATAGCATCTTGAAGTTCTTGCAACCTCATTGGAAGTTCTTCTGGTTCAGGTTGGTATCTGAACATACCAACCCCTTGTGGAACCGTGTACTTCTTTTGTACTAGAACTTTGTCTGGAACAACTTTTGGTCTTGCTAACAATGAAAAGTTTGTTTCGTCTTTTGGTACAAAAGTTTCTGTCAGCTTGTCATCTGGAATTGGTTCCAACAAACCTTTCTTGAAAAGAATGTTGACAGCTCTGACAATGTTGCACTTACTTTTACCAAAGAATGGGTTTGTAAGACTTTCGTTCAACATGAAGTGGTTGTGGACAATTACAATCTTCAACCATGGTAAGTCTTTGTCAACAACATAGTCGTCATGTGAAGAACCTTTAGCTGTAGGTATGTTGACTCGGATATTGACATTTGCCAACGGTGCAATTTTTGCCAATTGACCTCTGAGAATGTACCTTGTCTTCACACATGACTCAAGATACTTCATCTTCTCATCTGTAACAAGACCAGAGTTCCTGAGACATGTAAGAATGCAAGGTTCATTGACAATTGTTTCAATTGAATTGTAAATTCCATACCTTGTCAAGTCAATGTCAGACTTATTTATGAAGGGGAAGTATCCAGCATGTTGTCTGACTGCTTGAGGGTTAGGTTGGTACCATTCGAACTTGACACTTGCAATTCCTTCAATTGCATTCAAAATGTCTGAGTCGGAGTCAACCATTTGTTCTCTCTTTGTAGTCTTGAAAGCGTCAAGAAGTTTTGCGGCTGTTTGTTCATTGCCATGTGCATAGTAAATGTGACCATCCAAATCTGTTATGGTCAATCTGAGATTGTGTCCTTTCTTATTTCCGTCTTGAATTGCAGCAAGTACTCCCATGAAGCCTTCTTTGTTCTTTCCTTCGTCAAAGTTTACTGTAAAGGTTCGACCAGATGTAATTTGACTTCTAACTTCACGATACTTTTCATATGCATATCTTGTTCTTTCCATGGGAGCATGTGCGTCTTCACCTTTTCCTTTTTTCCTTCTCAAAGGATGCAATTGTTCGTCATGTTTCCAGTAGAATCTGGCAAAGCCGTCGTGTCCTTCAACTTGAGGTTCACTAACATCGAAAGGCATGTCCATAAGACGTTCTTCTTCTAACCTCTCTAGTCTGTTTGGATAATTGGCACGTGCTGTTTCCAAATCCATTTCGTAGCGAAGACCAGACAATTTGTCATAGACTTTTATGGGTCTTCCCTTCCTATATTTAAAATTCTTCGAAACTCTCCAACCATATCTTTGTAACTCTGCTTTTATTCTAGCAGACTTTCTATCCATTCTATATGGGGCATTTTTATAAAAATAAAAAAATATTTTTTCTTTACTTTACATAACCGCCTGCTGCCATAAGTCTTTGACGCCAACCCATACCAGCTAATGAAGGTTGACTTGGTTTAGTTTGGAAACTAAACTTTGGTTTTGGTTTATCTTCAGTTTTTGGTTTCTCTTCTTCTATCGGTTTTTCGTCACTTTTCGGTTCCTCTGACTTTACTTCACTTGCAGGAACAGTTGTGTCGTCAACATCTTCATAAATATCATATGCCATTTGTTTTTGTTTTCCTTTCAACTTTTTGTGTTTGTTGTAAAGTTTAGAATATTTCGACTCTAAGTCAATGAGATGTTCTATAATGAACTGTTGGTCAGTGAAGTAAACTTTTCCATCTGTTGTCTCCAAAGCTGTAATGCATGAAAAATAGCGTGACTTCATTTTTGACAGTTTACAAATGTAAAGTGTTGCATCCTTAAAAACTTGGAAATATATACATTCATGAATTATCTTGTATATTAATTGAAAATCCATAAAACCCTAACAATATTTTTTCTTAAAAAAACTATAAAAATATAAATAAAATTAATCGTTAAATAAAAATATTTGATATTAGAATTTTATTGGAAAAATAAAAAACTTAATATTTTAAAGAAATACTTAAATACTTGAATGTTTTAACTTTTACATTATCATATAGACTCTCAAATTATTGATTGGAAACGGTTTGAGGGTTATCAATTTAAAAAAAATTGTGAGTTTTTTAAATTTTTGGCAATGAGTTTTAAAAATTTGTGAGTGAGAATGTGTGTTGATGCTTGGCACTTTGAAGGGAAGATGTTCTGGGTTCACAATTATTAATGGGATAAATAAAATGATTATAAATATAATATATTAGAAAATAATTTGCAAAATCTCTCCATTTTTATAAATTTAATAATAGAAGTTGATCTATATAGAAAGAGCATTTTATCTATTAAGTTTTTGGCTTTTGCCTTCAAATCATTAATATAATTTTTTCAAAAAAAATTGTTTTATTTAAAATAAACAAATTTTATCAAATAACTAGTATTTTTAAATTATCTTTTGAAAAATTGAAAAATTTACAAATTAAAAAATGGAAGACATCTTGGTTCGTCTCGAAAACCCAGAAGATCTTAAAACTTTTCAACTCCCAACCGTTCCCGCCGATCAGGTTCTCAACGTAATTGAAGAAAAATATCAAGAATACATTAATAATCCAAATGTAACTCTCGAAGATACGGCAAAAACACTTTCAATAGGAAAAGAACGTTTGAAAAAAATTTTCGTACTACTCGGCTATCCAATAAAAGAAAGAGGAAGACCAAAGAAAAAAATTTTTGAGGAAGATGTATACAAAATTTTGGAAATTAAAGCACAATATGACATTGGATACAAAAGGATCAAAGAATCATATTTCGAAAAAGTCGAAAGATTTACATTCAACGATGCTTTCAAAATTTTCAATCAACAACATTTGTTTACATTTCACAGGCATCAGAAAATCGACGAACATCCACATGAATACGTTGCTCAATATGTTAATCAATTGTGGCATACTGATTTGAAATTTCTGAAGGACGATAACGGTAACCTTCAATATTTAATTTCATTTCTTGATGACAGAAGCAGATACATTATTTGCTGGGATGTTTTCGATACAAAAGAAATGAAAAATACTGCCAGAGTATTTCGTCACGCAATTGATTTAGTCAAATTAGTTCCACATGGAATTCTCACAGATAATGGAACAGAATTCATTGGAAAAGATTTTGAAGCGGTTTGCCAAGAATTCAATATAAAACATTTCAAAACTCATCCGTACTCTCCAGAGGAAAATGGAAAAATTGAAAGGAGTTGGGAGACTCTTTTCAAGACAAACCCTGGAGTGAACGTCTTTGAGTTCATCCCCAATGTTGTTTCCCAGTATAATAGGGTATGGAAACACTCCGCATTATTCAAACTCTTTGGGGAGAAATTGACTCCATTTGAGGCCTGGGAAAGAGGCCCCAAATGGACAAAAGATCTCTGCGCTGAACCAGGCTTCGAAAAAAATCTTAGAGATTAACAAATAATTTCAAAAACAAGAAAATTCAAAAAATCACAAAAAGGAAGTTAAGGAATAAACACTTACATTTATTACATTTGGATTTTTTAAAAAATTCAGTATTATTTTTAGAAATAAGATAATATAGTTCTAAATAAAACAAAGAATGTTAAGAATGAAGAAGGAATTAGCGGATGCAGCCGAAGCACACTCACAAATTACTCTCAATATCCACTCAAATCATACAAAGTTTTGTCGAATAGTTTGATATAAAGACAAAAAATTTACAATTTTTAATTAAATCCGAACAATCTTACATATGCAGCTGAAGCACACTCACAAATTACTCTCAATATCCACTCAAATCATACAAAGTTTTGTCGAATAGTTTGATATAAAGACAAAAAATTTACAATTTTTAATTAAATCCGAACAATCTTACATATGCAGCTGAAGCACACTCACAAATTACTCTCAATATCCACTCAAATCATACAAAGTTTTATATTTTCATTTTATTGTTTCTTAATAAAGAATTTACTTTAATATTCTTAATTGTTTTCTTTTTTATATTTAATGTTTGATATCTATTTTAAAAAACTTATACAAATTCGAGTCAGCTAATAATTGAATTGAAAAAATAAAAAGAAAACATATAATTTTTAATCCGTCTAATTGAATAAGCAATATTATAAATATTATGTTAAACGGTTAATTTTTTCTCAAAAAAAATTATTTCGAATTTCCGAAATTTTTGACATTTTGGCTGAGAACTATGGTCTGCGAGGTACATAGATAGAATCAGTACCTCGCAGACTATAGTTCTCTATATGGCGCCGAAAATTTTTTGGTGAAATGTCGTCGCATTTCACCAAAAATTTTTCGGCGCCATAGGAAGAATTGGAGGGTGTGAGATACTATTACATGCTATAGTACTCACACCCTCCAACTCCCAATCAAAATCGCATAAAATTTGCTACTTATCTTCAGATTACCTCCCATTATAAAATATATCATTGCTATCTCATCGTACTATATTTCCACCCTATTGTATTTAAAAATATAAAATTTTTTGATAATATATTTTTATATCTTGAATTTTCAAGCAAAATATTCACAGATAATATAATGGGAAATCTATCTCAACCTAGCCTTAAAGTACCAAACTCCTGCTTGCATTCTCACTCACAAATATTAAACATCCATCTCCAAAAAACTAAATTCTTCACAATTTTTTAAAATTGAGAACATAAAAAATGTATGCATTCAATAATTTAAGATACTAACAAATATTAAAAACTTCAAAATATCAGATATTAACGTTTTTCAATTAAAAAAATATCATTTTGCTTTTCAATTCGAACATAAATCTTAAATATTTTTAATTAATATCTGATTTACAGCATTATTATCCATTTATAAATCTGACAAATAAATGACAAAACCATCAGAAATAGTGTCACTTTTTGTCAAAAGTGAAGTCACGCTATTTTTCATGCACAACACTCCATGGGCAAGCTTGTCGCAATTCAATGGGTTCCAAATCCAGGCAAGAAGACGAAGGTCAGACACATTGACGGTGACAAGCTCAACAACCGTAAGGAGAACCTCGAGTGGTTCTAAGAGTAAAAAATATTTTAGGGGGAAACCCCAAGTAAATTTAAGTGTTTAGTTGGATAAGTAGGCACTATTAATGGTAATTTGGAAAATTAGCTCCCGACCTTTGAATTGGGCTCTTTCGTTATCTTCCCAGTTGCGTAGGAGGTCGTCCCAGAGGAGTTGGTAGAATTGCCAATTCAAGGACGATTTGTCCTCCCAGGCATTGAGGATGTACTGCTCGTAGAGTCTCATGACCTCTGCCTTGCACCAGACACCCTCTCCCTTGGAACGTAAGGCTTCTTCGAAGTGCTCGAATGCGATTGGCTGCTTGACCATCCGAAATGACACTTTTTGTCCGTTTGGTCAATGTTCGTGTCTCGTGCCATAGTCGACGAAAATACTATCATAAGACAAATTACGGAAAGTGAACTCAAACAAAAAGTGACACAATGCATTTGCCAACCAAATAACTTTACAAAGCAAAAACTTAAATTACTTGTCAAGCTTACTATTCTTATTTTAACAATTAAAAAATTAAATTTTATTTTTTATTTAAAAAAATCATCTTATATCATCTGATATATATATATAACAGCATTAATATTTCAATGATTCACAAATCAACTTTTTCATTATTTTAAATAATTATAGAATATATACCGACTTTTTGTACATAAATATTTTTAGATTCAATAATGATTTACGGTTTTTTTCAAAACTTATAATTTTCAAATGAGTGGTAGAATCTTCGATTTAATTGATTTAGAATGGTTAAATCAAGCTAATCAACAAATTCAAAGCGGTATTAACGTCGAAACCGTTCTCCAAAATGTCCCTTTAACAGATGGAAGAATTCTTCCCACAATATCACATAAAACTTTTAAAAACGCTCTTAATTTCAATCAAATTGAAATTCCAAAATTACGTACAGGTCCAAAACCAAAAGATCCACCACAAGAATTAATAAATACTGTCCAAAATTTACATAATAAAGTTCAAAAAATAGGAATTTCCCGGGCTTTCGGCCGAATTATAACAGATCGTCAAATGATACTTGAATCGCAAATGCAAAATCAACAAAATATTCAAATTCATTTTCCAATTCCACAATTGTCTCAACGGAATCAAAATTCAGAGTTTGATTACAGTTCTCCTGACATTTCAAGTTCATCTGAACAGTTATCATCAGAAATCTCTTCAAATTCCGACGATTCATCAGCCGAAGAATTATTTTCATCAAGTCCAAATTCAATTGATACAGAATCGGATATAAATTCAGAAGATGACCCATATTCAATACGCACAAATACAACTTCAACATTTGAAAAAACTACAGATTATTTTGACCGTAAATTATTGAACATTCAATTTTCCGAAAGAACTGTTAATAAATGTTTCAAACTTCTCAATCTTGCACAACCGCCAAAAAATTCAAAGGCAAAAGGTCAAACAAAATACGAAGCTTTTTACGTTAATGAAATATGGCATGTAGATATTCACTTTTTAAATCATCGCCAAGGTGAATATCTATATGCCGTTATTGACGATAAATCACGAAAAATTTTGGCTTGGTCACATCTCGAAACTAAAGAAGCGGCACAAACAAGTCGTGTCATTCAACAATGTTTCGATGTATATGGCAAACCGTTTGCCATATGGAGTGACAATGGGCTTGAAAACTACGGTGTTTTCAAAAATTTATTAAAAAATGCAAACGTCGAATCAATCACGATAATACCACACTGCCCTTACATGAATGGCAAAATCGAAAGATTTTGGCAGAATATTCAAGTTGATGAGGTAGCTTGGGATCAAATTCAAAATTTAATCGAAAATTATAACGCAACACCACATACACAGTTACCAAAAAATCCAGAAATACATACCTGGTTTACACCAAACAAATTTTATGATATCAGCGAAAAATATGATACCACCAAAGAACCCCTTTGGAAAGTTGATGGAGAAATTAAGGATTTGAGGATTTCTCTTCAACATTTCCGCGAGAGGAGAGCCAATCAAAGAAATTAATTCGGTAATATTTTAAAATCGAAAATAAAATCTAATTTTTAACACAAATTAACAATATCGATTACATCTTCTTACTAAGCTCAGTCAGATTAATAAGAATAAACACTTACTTTTTAAAACATTTACATATTTTTTTTCTTCGTTACAGAGATACGCAAGTTGCAGAAGAAGCAGCAACTGTAGTACAGTAATTTGACACTCCGAAATCGAACATTAGTGACTTTGAGTAGATTTTGAATTTAATATAGATCTTGATTTTTAATAACCATCATAGCAAGAGCTAGTTGGTGAATGGTATCCGCGAATTTCGGCTTGAAAGTTGGGAAACTTTGTCCGAATGTTAAACTATTCGGACAAAGTTTCCCGCTGTTTGCGAAGGAATTGTTGGCTATGATGTACTGATTCATGATCAGTGCATCATAGCCAACAATTCCTTATACAAAGTTCAAAAACTTGGGTGCAATCAGAACTGATTGCACCCAAGTTTTTGAACTTTCTCGAGGGAATGAAAGGTAAGAGATATCCATTTCCTTTCACCTTCGTTCTCAATAATTAACTTATAAATTTTTTAAAGCAAAAAAAGTCTGATTTTTTTTGACAAGTAAATATATAGGGAATTTATCCGACCAAATAAGTGTCACTTTTTCGGTTCACCTCACTTTCCGTAACTCGTCTTACAACAATACAGACAAACAGGTTATATATGAGTTTGAGACCAAGAATGGTGTAACTCGACCTGTCCGATTCAAAGACTCCGAGGGCGACCATGAAATTAAACGGAAATTAGCTAGGAAGGAATATAAAATGGACTGGTTGCCACCACCTCCACCACCTTTACCTGTTCCTCAAGTAAATAAGCCTTTCCCGTTCCCAAGAATTCCCACATTTAAATTCAAATTCGAATAAAAATTTTTTATTTCATGCAATGTTTAACTATTTCACCATCTTCTTTAACACCCCAGTACTTACGCTTGGAGAGGACATGAACTTCGGTGAAAATTTTGTCCAATTTGAATTGACCCATCTTTTCACCGACCATTCCCATTTCAATGAGTTTGTTATAGCCTTCTTCGTTCGTCATGAGTGCGTCAATGTTCTCATAGTAAACCTTGACTTTGGATTTGACTTCGGAGAAGAACTCATTGTAGTTGTCAAGGACTGCCTTTGCGAACTGAGGGTAAGACCAATGTTCGACAATAGGTTTTAATGTGGTTACTAAGCCACTTTGACCTTGAGTGAATTCGTACTTCAAAACAAAAGGAGAAAACCCTTCAACAAAGTTGTCGACCTTCTCATAATGTTTACTCTTCATCTCTTGAGGTTTCTTAATGGAATATCCCCATGTCGAATTCATAAGCAATTTGAGTGTCATTGCAAGTTTGGGGTTTGAAGCTTTCCTAATATCATACAGTTGTTGTATGACTTTTCCAACTGTATAGTTCCTTCCCGGGAACTCACCATCTTCGTTTGGAATTCCAGTCGGAATATATTGGACAAACCTCATGTATGCAGCGTTAAGGTCGACATAGTATATCTTTTCATCTGAGTCGAACTTGTTGCAACCAATTGGTCCAGTTTGTGGAAATTCAAGTGAGTCTCTTATCTTCTGAGAAACTTCTCCTGTTATCTCATAAACATCGTCGAAGCAACCTGTTTCATATAAAACCTTCTGACCTAACTCAGATGCTCTCCAATATAATTTGACGTCAATTGGATGTCTCAATGGAAGTTTGTTTATAGCATCTTGAAGTTCTTGCAACCTCATTGGAAGTTCTTCTGGTTCAGGTTGGTATCTGAACATACCAACCCCTTGTGGAACCGTGTACTTCTTTTGTACTAGAACTTTGTCTGGAACAACTTTTGGTCTTGCTAACAATGAAAAGTTTGTTTCGTCTTTTGGTACAAAAGTTTCTGTCAGCTTGTCATCTGGAATTGGTTCCAACAAACCTTTCTTGAAAAGAATGTTGACAGCTCTGACAATGTTGCACTTACTTTTACCAAAGAATGGGTTTGTAAGACTTTCGTTCAACATGAAGTGGTTGTGGACAATTACAATCTTCAACCATGGTAAGTCTTTGTCAACAACATAGTCGTCATGTGAAGAACCTTTAGCTGTAGGTATGTTGACTCGGATATTGACATTTGCCAACGGTGCAATTTTTGCCAATTGACCTCTGAGAATGTACCTTGTCTTCACACATGACTCAAGATACTTCATCTTCTCATCTGTAACAAGACCAGAGTTCCTGAGACATGTAAGAATGCAAGGTTCATTGACAATTGTTTCAATTGAATTGTAAATTCCATACCTTGTCAAGTCAATGTCAGACTTATTTATGAAGGGGAAGTATCCAGCATGTTGTCTGACTGCTTGAGGGTTAGGTTGGTACCATTCGAACTTGACACTTGCAATTCCTTCAATTGCATTCAAAATGTCTGAGTCGGAGTCAACCATTTGTTCTCTCTTTGTAGTCTTGAAAGCGTCAAGAAGTTTTGCGGCTGTTTGTTCATTGCCATGTGCATAGTAAATGTGACCATCCAAATCTGTTATGGTCAATCTGAGATTGTGTCCTTTCTTATTTCCGTCTTGAATTGCAGCAAGTACTCCCATGAAGCCTTCTTTGTTCTTTCCTTCGTCAAAGTTTACTGTAAAGGTTCGACCAGATGTAATTTGACTTCTAACTTCACGATACTTTTCATATGCATATCTTGTTCTTTCCATGGGAGCATGTGCGTCTTCACCTTTTCCTTTTTTCCTTCTCAAAGGATGCAATTGTTCGTCATGTTTCCAGTAGAATCTGGCAAAGCCGTCGTGTCCTTCAACTTGAGGTTCACTAACATCGAAAGGCATGTCCATAAGACGTTCTTCTTCTAACCTCTCTAGTCTGTTTGGATAATTGGCACGTGCTGTTTCCAAATCCATTTCGTAGCGAAGACCAGACAATTTGTCATAGACTTTTATGGGTCTTCCCTTCCTATATTTAAAATTCTTCGAAACTCTCCAACCATATCTTTGTAACTCTGCTTTTATTCTAGCAGACTTTCTATCCATTCTATATGGGGCATTTTTATAAAAATAAAAAAATATTTTTTCTTTACTTTACATAACCGCCTGCTGCCATAAGTCTTTGACGCCAACCCATACCAGCTAATGAAGGTTGACTTGGTTTAGTTTGGAAACTAAACTTTGGTTTTGGTTTATCTTCAGTTTTTGGTTTCTCTTCTTCTATCGGTTTTTCGTCACTTTTCGGTTCCT